>NW_019213095.1:291741-407705 GCF_002532875.2 Varroa jacobsoni | reverse complement strand
TATATAGTGGATATGCTGTTTAGCCTTCTGCCTTTCTGAACGAGCTTGGTAGCATCGCCACTCGTTGGCAGTGACGGCGACGCCGGTTGCAGCAGCAGTAGAAGTAGGCGACGGCGTGGCTTATGCCAAAGATGCAAAAATGCGTCCCACGAGTTCATTTACAGTTCGGGATTTTCAATGAATCGCGCGGCTCCACCACTGCATTATATAATGATCTGTGCCACCCTTACATGAAGGGTGTAACAAAAGTACGCAGATGATGGGTAGAAGCATCTGCGTCTGTCTGCATCGTCGCAGAAAAACATCACACCACTCTCGTTCTGGCCACTCTCGCCACTTCGAACAGACCAATGCTGCTGATACTTTTGGAACGCTGCAAGAAAACGACACACATAGATATTACCATGTAGCAAATGGCGACAGCATAGCCAGCCATAGATAAGAGATAGAAAATACAAAGCAATATATGTATTTCACCGTTGGGGAGTCACCGGTAGCACCAGGCCACACCCCGAATCATATACCGGCACTATTTCTTGTACCTCATTACTATTGTTATTATGGCCGCCATTATTATCGTTGACGGATAAATGACGTCACGTTACGAATCCAGCACCATTTTCCTCTATATTGTCAAGGGATCGTTCATCACATTTCCGTTTCTTACGAGGGGCAACACGGCAAATGCCGTATTACTCTTGGCTGTTTACTAGGCAGTACGTTAAACAATAATTCCCTATTTTCGTCGTGCAACCGCTTTACGCGTATACCAGCAACTCTTTTGCTACTCACTTACCACGTAAACGTAAGTCAACAACAGCCAAGACATAGTGACAGACTTCGTCGCCGAAAAAATTGCTCAGCCGAAGGATGCGATATCATGCGTTGCGGTCACTGCGCTCCTCTAGATTTCGCTTTGCACATAAACGCGACGTCGGGCATAGAGGAAGTGGTCCCAAGACTTTTGTCTAGGAATAGATCTGGGCGGGTCATTGACCATTGATCTGATGTACCAAATAGACGGTCAATTATATAATCAATCTATAAGACATAAAACGAATAAGTCGACGTCGAAGCCATCCCTTGTTACGTAGCAGTTGGTGATGCAAGCATACCCCCTCATGGGCAGTGGGCCGAATCGCGTGGTCACTAAATGGGCAAAAGTATATGAAAAAAAGACACCGTTCATGATGACTGAGGCGTATGGTAGAAAGTATTTCGTGATTTACACATTTCTGCTGAAATGAAACGATTTCTGGGAGGTACTATGCTCTTGGCGTAGCAATAAACGAATGATGTTTTACATATTATCGGCAGCGTAGTGATCATTTCCCGTTCCTTATCTATAGCAGCTGCCACCATGTTGAGATTCAGATACGTGCTAGGGTTGTGATTGCCTCGTCGCCGTGATACTCTTTAACTATGAAACGTGGAAGGCTGTGCTACATAAATTCAGAAGTGGCCGAGTAACGAAAAACACTTCACCATAACCTCTACGCCGACAGTTGGGTTCGATTGATCGATTAGTGGTAGTTTTTGGCCATAATCGAGTTTCGTTCCATCATCGACGAGAAAACGGGCTTTAAAATTCTCCACTTGGAAATATCCAATGTTGCTAACACTGAAAAAACGCTATTCTCGTTTCATCAATATTAGGAGACGTAAATCGCAGCAGTATTTGGACCGTCGACGATAAAAAGTCGTCCCGCAGCAGTCATATATATATATATATATATGCGTGTCATGATCATGCATGTGCTGATTGTACGTAAAGTTACGCTTATTTCTTAAATATAACTTGCTCGAGCAATATTAATTCTTTCAATGCGAATTTATGCCAGACGCTTTATTTTATATGGTACTGCCACGCAGACACAGTTTCGACGTGGCAGAGCAGTAACGCTGACCAGTCTGACGGCTGCGGCTGTGCAAAGGCGAAAATCATTAAGAGCTGGCCACTTATAGCGTGGATACCTGAATTTCAGGGCGCATATCAACGCCGTTCCTCGTATAATCGTGAGAAATCATCAATCAATTTCCTTTGCATACTTACTGTGAGTCGTGTAATAAAATAGGCAAATGAAAATTAGGACCAAAATATGCAAAGAAATAATTCCGTTCTATAAATCTTTAGAGGCTAACATTTTCAGTTCCCAAAGTGTATAAAGCATACCAAGACTAAACCACGTTACCTGCGTGTTACGTTTTCTGCAGAATCATTTAAATATAATAGAGCTTAGGCAATATAATAATGCAAGGCTCGATTTATTTGTAGTGGGGAATTTTATGGCACAAAGAATAGATAGAAACCTCCAAATTGACAAAACAAATTGATGCTAGTAGCAATAGTAATTACCTGACATACTGTTTGGTAGATTTTTTTTAGCACTAGGACAATAACGTATGGATTTGAGCAGTCTACACTAATACCAGGTGTTGCTCTATTGTAAACGTCCTTTATGTCGCTTTCGTACATAACCGAGTGTCCCGATAGACGTCTAGAGACTACCGTTATCGTGAAGTTCAATGAAATCATATCACAGCTACTCTTTATACGTGAAGTCCCTGAAGGTAGGCGAAGTGGCCATTTATGGTGAAACTTAATGGACGTCTGAATCTTCGAAACGTGTGTTGCTCATTTCCTCTAGTTCTCAGTTGCACATATGGCCGCAAGCTCGGGTTGATCATGAAACGGTAGAACATAAATGCTCTGTAAATATATCGTGCCATCATAAAAGTCTGATGAAGACCTAAATGAAAGCCTAGTAGTGTAACCTTCTAAGGCAAAATCAAGCGAACTAATAATAAGATATTTTATGTCCTAATCCAATATTAAATATGTATTATAAACTTTCGCCAGTAACGTTGATATATTACTTCTATCCTTTCTCTATGTTATAACATCTTCACGTTTAGAGACGGTATGAGAGTACGTAATGTATTAGTCGCTGACTTCGTCAATGTTTTCCTAGGGAAAGCTATGAACTCTTGACTTCGTGTCCGATGCTGAGATCGCCTAAAAGACATTGTGTTGATGACGAATTTTGATATGACCAAAACATTATCCCTATCCTTACAATTCGTTTCGACATTAAGTTAGGTATGTTTACCAAGTTACTACAAGATGGCTACTGCTTACAGGTTCATCTGTCTCAAACGCTGAAAGTGTGCTACGGCGAGCTTAACGTAACGCTTAGTACCTGGAAAGCACTCTACAGGACGTAGCCTGATCAAAGTGCCGCATCACTTAATTCGAGATGCTCTGAAACTGCATTTGTTAAGGTATTGCCACTCGGCAAAGCTGGCGATGTTACCAGGGTATCAAAAACCTCGTGCACCTGGTGAATGAATAGAACTCACTCTGAAAAGACCTACCAATGAAGGATTGACTGCACGAACTGTGATAAGACATAGAATATTAGCAGAGTGTCGATCTAATATAGACGCTGGTCTTTATTGAAATAAGCCATGTTCGTCGCTGGTTCCTTTATACTAACGAAAAGTAGAATGGCTAGCGGCAGCAGCAATGATTACAACTATTGCTATAGCATGTACGGCTGCTATAAAGAAATCTGGCGATATTTAAAACTGAGCTAAAAAAAAAAAAGCATCAAACTAGTTAACTAGGATGATGATTTTTTAATACATGTTAGGGGGTGTTCATTTTTAATTTCTACATATTTGTACCAGCGTTCTGGCAGCTTCTGGGTAGCTGTGTATTTTTATAATGCAATTTCTTTACTTATGACTGATCAAGGTAAATCGATAGTTCGGATTCGCTTGCCCACCAGTCGACCTTTATAGAACATAGAAATCCCTATAATCATATGATAAATTCAAAAAATAAACGGGTCAAACCCAACGTTGGATATTCCTTCCGGTGAGTTTAGGGTTTTCAAGTAACCACACTGTGTTCTTTCTATTGCCGTGCCAACAGGCTATGAATTTCTTGAGGAGCTTGGGATGGTGGGTCGTATTTATTGTTCCATCTTCGGTGAGTATCTCATACTGTTGTTAATACCACCATTGCACTACGTCCACACTTACTGAAACCGAACTCGATGCTGTTCCAAATTTAAGTTGGTCCCTTTCACGTTGGCGGTAACAACTGAGCCATCCCTTCACTATGGCGATCGTATACTACGGGCGGGCCTTTTGTTGATTAAATTTGCAGACTTTACGTCAAATATACCAAACTGATTTCTAACAGGCATGGAGTTAATTTACAGAAGACCTTTTTCCACTCAGTTTGCGCATTTTCAGTATTTAGATTATAACGCTATAACAGCTTATATCTCAATGCCAGTTTGTTTTTGGGTAAAAGTCTTCTCGGTGGCGGCAAGCCATTCATGACCCTTGGGTCCCGATATCTGGTCACGTGTTCGTTGGTCCTCAGTACTCCAATTTCCATTCATGTATTATGCTTTCGCTTAAGGCATCCATGCCTAGTACTTTCACCAGTCTTCAAAAAGTTCCTGCAACGCTACGGTCTTCGAGGAACAAACCTTGATCGACCATTGAGTGCTGACTTTCGAGACTAAAAGATGTTTTTTCTTCTAAACCTATTTCTCCTAAGGTGTATTCACTCACAAGTTTTTGGAAGATTTAGGTTTCGTCTGCTAACAGCGCGTAGTCCAGAAGATGTTCAATTCTGCAGTCCGCCGGATTCGTCTGCAACGGCCTAATATTATTGTTACTACTAAATTAAAATAAACAAGCTTCAAGGAGGCCCAGTGCATATCTTACTGTTTTTCTTACTGTCAATCTCGATATCTGAATCGTGACTACGGGAAGAAGAATAGAGGTTATTCCAGCATTTTCACTGATGTGTTTGACGGTCTCGAACTACCTTTGGGCAACATTAGCGTGTCGTGCGGTTTGCATAGTTATCAATCGGTTAACGTGTAGATGATCGTACCTTGTCGTTTTTGCTATCACTTTTGATAACGATTTAAGTACCGGGTTTTCAGATGGTTAACACTGGAATCTAGCTTGCATTCTTAATGTTTATTTAATTGCGCTATTGCCTTACAGATGCGGACGGCGTGATGCAAGTTACCGTTCTCCTGGCTGTGCTGGGGGGACTCCTCCGCAATGAGGTGGTCAACGCAGACCCCCTTGGCCGACTTGGTTGCCACTACTATGAGCACGCTCTAATATTCAACTGTGACGGATCTTCATTAGATCGGGTTCTTGAGGCTGTTCGCTATTTGGAGCAGAAGTTTAGTCACACAAATCGAATACCAGTACGACACGTCAACCTGCTTCATGGAGACTTTACCGAGCTGCCATTTTTTCTGTCGAAATTCAATGATACGCTCGAAGGCATTCGAATACACAATACAAACTTGACACACATTTATCCAGACGCGTTTTTAAGTCTCTCCCGAGTGCGGTTTCTTGATTTAAGCAAAAATAACCTGACAGCAATTCCATACGCTGTAAGCGCGCTTCACAACCTGCAGTTCCTGAATGTATCATCAAATCGGCTTCGTACTCTAGAGCCACGGTCTCAGTTTTCCAGTTGGAGAAGATTACGGCTTTTAGACCTATCAACTAATTACATTGACAAGCTGGAATTCCTCGACCTTAGCCCATCGTCTTCAACCATTGAGCGTATTCTCCTAGACAACAACGATATACAGTCAGTGCCACAAGAATGGAACTCATTACTAATGCCTCAATTAAAGGAAATTAGTCTAAACAATAATGCCCTCAAGACAATTCCTGTGTTTCACGCGAGATATGTTCCTCGATTAACGACCGTACGTCTTCGCAAGAATAATATTGAAACATTCCCATTTTATTTTATGCCAACCTCTCCGGCAGGAAATCTAACCGTCGACATGTCAGGTGAGTCAATGCTGTTTCAAAATTTCAAAAAACCTAGAAACGCTTTTTTGCTACATATATGTTCAACAGTATTTCTATTAGAAGCATGTTTAAAATTTCTAGTCCTCGATCGTTTTTTTAAGGACGAAGCATGTAAGTTTATATATGTGTACGTGTTTTTTGTCCCTCCCGCATCAAATACCTCATCTGTTGTCATCAAGCAATGCTGCATTAATCTATTGCCAGTAGAGTTGGGACTGATGATGAAGAACCGAAAAAGACCCATGCTCCTGATCGGGACGCGTATTATAATTAAATATTGTAATAATATTACCATATTATAGTGGTGTACCCCTGAGTTCAGAGCACAAGTTTTTTCGGATCTGAATCTTGCAAAGCCTGTGTTATTTGGAGCAGTTACTATTCAGTTGCTAAAGCTGTAGGCTCGCTAAATGTCGGTAAAAGCTAAAAGCTCTAGGGTTAATAACCCCACAAGGCTACACGGAGCGTAACGAATTTCATTTGAATTTTTTTTAAACCTTATTGCTTCCTACACTGATATCAAAGGCTCAACTAACATGAAAACTGATGAAGTTACTGCTGATGACTAAATACGATACCTCGTGATTGAACTCTTAACAAGTGCACTACCATCTTACCGATATTGATACAAAGAGATCCATTCTTTAGTTCCCCATATTTTTCAATTTGGATTTTACGATTTGTTCCTTTTTTGGATCCCAAGCTGCGCTCTAACACTGCGACAATTTTTTGACCATGAATGACTTGTCTGATTGTTTTACACGTTAAAAAGGACAGACGATTTCTGAGTGGAACAGTGGACTAATTATCAGTGCATAATTATTAAGACAACTTCTCTATACGTGTCAAAAGACACCTACAACATTCATTTTTACACGGTATATCAGGCAGAAAATTGTTGTACGATCATTAAGTTAAAAACATTATATATATATGGCTATGTCAGCTAATGAGCTGAACTTAATGGCAAAAATAATCTTGATCTTACACTGAAAACTCTCTGAATTCCTTAAACACATGTCAAAATATCCATTGCATCATGCTAGGAAGAGCTCGAAAGATATCGTTAATTGAAAGGACCAAAATAAGTTGCTGCCAATACATCCCGGAGTGAGCTAAGCACGAAGCACAAACGCAGGACAAAGTTCTTCAGAAAATAAAAGCTAAGAACAAAAGTTATTAGGACCCGTTAATTAGGTGAATTTTTTTTAGATTAATCATCACACAACTGAAATGGCAATGTTGAAAGCTGTCGCTATGATAAAGTCGAGTATTATTTTATGAACTGTATGATCTTTCAGTATTATATAATTAATTATAACGTCGCATAGGTATTTCGCCACTAAGTATCTTCCAAAGTAACAAAATGAGACGAACTAATCTAATAGTCAACTAAGTAAGGGTAAGCTGAGAAGCGTTAACGATTTGGTCATGTGCTGGCTCCGATATGTGTCGACGTTTGTAAAACAGAAGCACAAAAAAGCCAGTTCTTTTGATGGCAGAGACTGTCAACCAGAGAACACGAACATTGCCTTATGTTCTTATTGCAATAACAAGGACATTAGCTGCAAAAAATGACTACTTGAATATTTACTACGAATGACATTAGCTGCGTCCGCTCAGCACCACAATCCAGAACAAACTGCTAACCTTCCAACCTTTCAGACTTATCTTCATTTCGTCTACGTAAATGAACCAACTGGTTATCTATTTTGCCTTCAGCGCGCTGTCCGTTTCTTTTCAAAACCACTGAAAGAGCCTAATGTTCCACACAAACTAACACTTAAGACATTATAATTGTTTTTCCTTGTCTAACGGGTTTCGTAACGCCGACACTTATTCTAGCTGAAATTGCTTTGTTTAAATGGACACAAGGACGTCGATGCCGTATGTGTATTTTGAAGCGTTCGAGGGAAGGAATCGGAAAAACATTTTTGGGTAAATCTCATTCCGCAAGGCTGCTTTACGTATTAGAAGTTAGCTTAAGCGGAAAACAGTTTTTTTTAAGAAAAACATATCCAGCTCTTCCTAGAGCATCTGCTACTGGATGATCAGGCCAAACGATGCACTCCGCTATTGATTTATTTATATAAAGAAAAGAGGTGATCAAGAAAAGCAAACGTTTGAACACGGCAGTTCCGAACGAAAGCATCGTAGTAGTAGTTACTACAATTTCAAATGTAACTTCCTATCCAGTCGGCATTTACTCAATAAAATAAATCAAGTTCACCTAAGCCTAATATGCAGCTTGCTATATGAGAGCCAAAGGTCTCAGGCATACAAAATAAAGGATTGCGTCATCGAAAAATGAGACATTCCTACGACATCACAGGTATTGTTGTTATTGTGCGTTTCCCGATTTGATTACTTTTTCCTTCCTGTTCGTTAAACAGAATCAACCTAGATGAGTATCAAAGAAGTGACGCTCGATCACAGAGAGCGAAAAAGTAAATCAATGGATTTAAGCTTCTGCTGCAGCGGTCGTCCGGAAACGAAATAGACTAGTTTTTACAGCTTTTATTATTCTGTTGGCGGCATGTCTATATTTATCACAATTCTGGCCAAATGATAGTATTAAATTGTTTCCCGCAAAGGAACAATTTACCTATATACATTCATTTATCTTCAGATGTGCTTTTGTTCAAACAATGGCCAAAGACGCTGGCTTAAGACGTGTGCTTTTCAGAACGCATTTGGTTCGAAATTGTTCGCCGTCCGTTTTCCTTGTTAGTCCTCAATTATGTTTCGAAATTGAAGCTTCGAAATCGAAACATCTACCATAATGATATTTTGGTCAGTTTCTGCTAAGAACTTAGTTCCTTACGTTCCCCTTAGGCGTGCTGTTTATGTGTCTATGTTCTTTTTCGTACTTAGTTGAATTTAAGGGCTGTCTTCAAAATCTATCATAGCTGAGTTGAGTTTGCTTGCGATAGGGTTTGTTTGCCAATGACAAAGATTAGACAAAAGCGAAAGTTTTTGCTTTTCAAAACAAACTACTCGTTTAATGTAATATGCGTGTAAGATTACTCTTTCTATTACAGTTTTTGATACTACTCCTGAGATTTTGGAGAAGTGTAACGTATTTGTTGATACAAAATACATCAAATGCTATTTCATGATAGGAACATGAATCAGACGTCGAGATTTTTCACCACTCATTGCACTGGCTTCCGTGATCAAACTCGGTCATGATTAGTTGGAGATCACCCGGAGATACAGAGCTTGCATAGCCAAAATTGGCAGGGAACGCAAATTGGAATATTATACGATAAAAAGTCAAGCATGAATATGTAAGTTCTTCTAAATGTCAGATTGTGCCTTGCTTACTCACGTATCCATTCGGTTTCAAGGACCGAATAGAGACGCTAATAGCAAGGACAATTTCGAAAATTAGACGACCAAGTATTATAATTTCGCACGAACATACAGATATGCATTTGGTTGTTTTTCAGAGATATATATGTGCACGTATTTATTTACGTCATATGTGATAATCTGGATGATAAGGACTTCTATTATCAACTGCAGGCGTCATCTTAGATTAGACGCCCTTGTGCACAATTCAAACGAATTATTTTCGTTTTAGTTGTAGTGGTGGCACTTGTAATTGCAATCCGCTGTTTTATCGTAAATGCTTTGCCCGCCATGCGGTTAACCTGCGCTGCGCGAAGCCCTGCTTCTGCCACGGCTAAGCAGTACGATTGGTAAGCTGAACGCGTTTGACCACGTCTCTCCTAAACAAGCTGAGCTAAGAATATAGGTTCAGTGAGTCTTGACCATTACGATACTTAGACTACTTGAATGCACCGCTACGGATCTCTGACCCCGGCTATCTCTGTCTGAATGGAGCTAGGCTGGGCGACCATCGTCGCTGTAGAGCGATAAAATCGTACACAGACATGACAAAAAGTGCCAACATTAGCAATTCTGTCAATATTCGTTTCATTGCCTTCTGTTCTGGTCTTGGTTTCGAGCCATGCGATAGGACAATCAATGAACTAGTCGAACTGGATTTTGATGGCGGCACCCTTTTAAGACAAGGTCACTTAAAGGGCGCGATGAAAACTCAAGTCGAAGTTAGCAGAAAAAATGCAACCCAGAGAATATAGCCGTTGCAGCACGGTAATAACTATACAGCTCAAAAGCTTTGTCTGAAGTCAGCGCTAAATTTCTGTATGCTTTCCGAACTTTCTTCCGTCAAAAAAACGATCGACAATTTCCGCGAAGCATCGAATTATAAATTATAGTGTAGATGTTACCTGTAGAACATGTCTTTGCATATAACATTCCATTATTCTCGATAATATGCCCTTCTGAAGGGTGGTCTATAGCTCAAAACTAACGCTATGCCCACAACTAGGTGCCTTATAAGAGGTTAGAGGCTAAGCAAGACGCGCTGGAAGGGAGCCCCAAAGGCAGGTTCAGTCGTAGGTCTAATAAGATAAACACATTCAGTTCGAGTGGCATACGTGGTATAACAATTATAATATTCAAGATGGCCTGATCATCTAAAATAATATTATAATAATCAAAAACTTTTTTTGTAATTTGTAAATGTTAATACGCTCCATAGGGGTGCGTCGTTTGCAGCTCGACGCTGATAATAGAGAAGGCTGATAATGATAATATATGATTGGAAGAATTGATTTTTAGTCCAACACAGTTTTTGCTCAAAGCAAGTTTTTTCGCAAATAACCTTTTTTTTACACGTAAATATATTGAATTGGCAATCATCGTAATAACAGCGTTATCTCTATATAGCGATTTCTGAACGGAAACTTGTGGTCTATAATGGGGGTGTCAATACTGCTTTTAACTGATTTATGTAGCTAGTGTATAATGGATTCGGTATACCACTCTGATTTATTAGAGATAAAAAGCTCGGTCTTTTTAACTGTAATCTTACATTCATTCTTTACCATAGTTGGCCTGGAAAAATCTAGCTTATAACCTATATGACATCGTTTATAGCTAAACCCGTGATCTGCCTATTCCACGAGGTACTCTTACGCGCATTTCATGTTAAGAACCGCAGCTGCATGTACCAGGCGCTGGACATTAGGGAACTGACTAAGCAGAAAACACATTAATCTTTTACATTTATTTAATGTTTTGCAGGCAACCCTTTACGCTGTGATTGTCAATCGACGTGGCTTCGAGAATGGCGTCTGCAAATCCCAAACGACTCTCTCCATCTTTCATTGCCAAACTGCGCACACCCTGTTTCTCTACGGGGGGCCCACTTAGAAAATATCAACCCCGTGGGGCTCGCCTGTCCCAGTTCACACTTCGCACCTAGGTACACCAAATAAATGACAATCCAAAATATATCGTACGAACAATAACTAACGAATTAGGCCTCCTGGCCTTTTGTCCCACAAAAACATGACAGAAATAAATATTTCGAGTTTTACGTTCGCCATTTCAGCCATTAGGTATTATTACAGACTATAAAGACATGGTTCTCATCCTCAAAATGCTATTCAATTCCGCACCATGGATATTTTTAACGACAGCCTATGCATTGTTTCTGCAAATTCGTTGCGACACTTAAGCTTTACTACAAGACGTTTTACCGTCAAGTTTTTGGCGTGCTAACAGAAGCTGAACCATTATAGAGAATAGTTCCTTCTCACAATCATAGCATACGTGTCGACCTTTCTAGCAAACGAGAAAGCGCTTTTGATGGATCCCTACCAGGTTTAATAATGGAAAGTCGTAACAAATTTATTTGCTTATTTCAAGAGAATCATCGAAAGTAGTGCAGAAGGATTTGTTACTTTTAAGGTCCGTTGTAACATTGTTACCGTGGAACAATTGTGCTTAAGCTTGTTTTGGTATTGTTGATTAGTAACTTTACGCATAATCCGCAGGATATGCATAAGAAATATCTCGTTCACATGCTACCGATACAGTTTATTTCTGTCTGTAAGCCTGTCATTGGAACACCTATATTGGCCACACGGATATTTTATCCTATATAATTTGATCGACTCTGGTTCGTATCCATGTACCGGCCAAATCGACTCAAACGGCTCTGTTTGTGTATAAGGCTGACTTGGAAGCAGATATATTTTTTAGGTAATTTTCTTTATTATTATTTATTATATTTTGCTTTACCATAGATCCTCTCAAGAGTCTATCTCTGAAAATTCCCCACCACACTCTTATATCTTCCCCTGCCTCCTAAACTATCCGATAGATTCGTATTCAATATTTCTTCTAATCTATTCATTATTAATAGAGGAGACAAAGTAAGCTAATAATAATAATGAATTTTAGGAGTAACTTCTGTCGTTCTTTTTCTTTGCTATATCAACATATTTTCGTTTTTGTCAAGTTCTAGAAGTAACGAACACATTTGCGTTTCGACCACTCAGGTATCGGGCTCGAGGCTTTCCAAATCATACAATTTTGGCCCTTACAACACTTGAGCATTCAATTTCCGTCACATGGAAAGTCGACGATAAACGTAAGTAGACTGTTTAAGTTAAAGAAACTTCTACGACTGTTCAAGTCAATTCGTAAAATTGCAAAAGCAATGCAATTATTGAATATATTTTACATTCAAACATATCGTCAAGGTTACGGAGAAAAACGTGTAGAGATAAACGGTCGTTGCCGTCGACGCGCATCGGCTCGTGCAGTTCATACTCGAAGTGCTACATCCCGGTACAAAACAGTCTCTGTCCTCTGTCTATTAAAATCAGCTGTGAAATAGATAGATTTCTAAATTTCTTAACAAACACTGTTGCTGTTTGTTCAACTGCTAACGTTCTGGGATTCATTTTGAGCCCCGTGATTTAATTTAACATTACTCTTAGCGGAAAGCTCTACTTGAATAGTCGTTCACTGCTTCCATAGTCGCTTCCACGCTGCCGTCCACTTAGTTTCAATCGTTGCTGACATGGGCCCGTTCATTGGCAAAAAAACAATGAGAATATAGAAATATGCATAAAATTTGAAATAATTAGAAAAACAAAGTGGCCCTAAATAGCTTCGAGTACTGTATTGTGCTACGCCTCGTCGCAAACGAGAAGCTGAAAAACGGATCACTATTTGTTATATTGAATTAGAATACGGAACGACTAATGGAAGTTATACAAAAAAAATACTTGAAAGAGTCTCCAGGGAAGCGCGTTCTTACCACGGAGGTGTGAGTGGCCAAAGGTGGCGCCAGCAGTGAGTACCTATAAGTAGAAGAAGAGCCATAATTAAAACCTGTTGAATACACGTTCGATCTGTGGTAGCTAATTGTTATAAGTACTTTTGAGTGAAACTGTTAACTGGCAGCACATAGGAAGTAGTTAGAAAAACTGGACCCGGGCAGAGTTTCGAAATAGACACTGGCGGCAATTTAGGACAGAATCTTTAGCAATGGACAACTGCTTGAAACGCACATGTTAGCGACTAGTGGAGAAATTTAATCACTGGCGTAAAGAAAAAGTACGCACAGGCATAATCATGGGCAGGACGCTATACGAACAGTTATTAATTTGGGCAATAGGTTAAAGCTTAAAGGCAATGCATGTCACGTAGTAAGGGTAAAGGCTTGAACAGAGTTAATCAACTAGTAAAAGAAAGGGCAGAGTTGAAGTGAACGTGTGTATGCTCACATACATCTTAAAACTTGAACAGCGCGTCACGCTTACTTTTATTCTTTAAAGGGGGTTGGGAAATTCTCTACGTACGATCGGGTTTAGCAGAGCACACCTTTATTTAGCGTGTGTCAATGAGTGTGGGGCTCACCCCCTGGCGGGTGGACTTTCTCCTGCCGAGACCACCATTACCCATTATTTCTCAATTCCTTTCTTATACGTGACTCAAATAGTTTAACTATTTATATGCGTCCGCCATCATTTCATTAACTAAGATGTTTTATAGCTCTTCCATGTGAATTACGGTATGTTCCGAATAAGGCAGATTTCGTTCATTGCTAACTTGACCAATTTGAAGGCGAAAAAAAATGGTCATGCTAAATATTTCCTTTGTTTGGCTCCGATTGTTCCATGTTTTGTTTCTAGAAGCTCGACCCTGAAATGCGAAATTACGCTAACGGTGACCAAAAAATTGTTTTTTGTGAAAGACCTGAGGAAATCATCCCTACCAACACATTAAGGCACACGCCGTTTCGGAATAATTGGCCAAATGTGATTTTTTCGAGCAAAGTAATACGGTTCCATATGTTATCTTGGGTTGGGCTTCGATTAAGCGCTCATAACCGTGTTCGTAACGTGAACCGCTCAATGTTGAACTTGGGGGTGCAATATCGACCTCAAACAAAAATAGTGTATACCACTCAATGATAAGCTTCCCTTATCCAATATTGATGCTGATTATAAAAGTACTGTTGCTTAAAGCGTTCGATGCTGGATGCGGGTGGTAGTACGGTCCCGCCCGGATCCCCTCTGTGTTTGTGGCCTTGACATGCTTTAATTGTTCACCGTCGAACTAACCGCTCCGTAGCTCCGCCTACAGCCGATCCGCCATCATATCGTCACGATATAAACAACCGCAGGAGGGCCACGGTGATGATAAAACAATGACGGGGTCCCCATCACGATGGCTCTTCGCAGTTCGAGTCGACATGGTTCGCCTAGTTTATGTTCGACTAATCGCAAACAAGGTCTTCTGCCGATAAAATAAGCTGTGCTAACCTCCCACCTAAATATAAGTCTCTATTATTCTTCTGCGGGTAAGCTAATTACGAGACAAAACCCACTAGTGCTGATGAACCCATCCAGATTACCAGCTCAGGTACTGTCACTTCTGTTACTTAGAAGAAGATAAGCTACGAATCGTGTCCACAGAAGGTATTGGAAAGGACCATTGAGAAGAAGTGACAACGAAAAATCGATAGAAAAGGTACATAAAGACACAATGTCTTAATTAAAACGATCAGTTTTAATCTTCTTGTCCAATTTTCTTGGAATGGTCGCTTGACTAATTATAAAATTGAGGTTAATCATACTAGATGCCATAGTAGCATACTTGATTATTTTCAAAAAAACCTCTGCTAATCTTGTTCGATTTTCACAGCACTATTTTTGTATGGCATTTTATCCTAACTGATGTTGATTGAGTGATTATATCTGATAAAGATCCATGACCACTCAAAAAAAGTCAGTTTGGGAGACATAACATACCGCATTGCCCCTAGCAGAGGGATTTTCCGGAGGAACGGAACATTTTGTGGAATTAATGCAAACCCTTATGCAGAGCTTTGTAATATTCAAGACGGCAAAAAATATTCGTCTTGTTTTGTCAGTCTGTATACGGTTTTCCAAGTGAGACCATAGAGGAAACGTCGCCATTTCAACGCATTAAAAATTTTAGCAGTAAACATTGATTCCTAATTCGATTGGATAACACGGATTTATATAAGCTATTTAAGTGAAGCAGTGATAATCAAGAACAACGTTGAAAAAATAGCACAGCGCGCGAAAGGTGTCATGAGATAACACTTTATTAGATAGCTAAATATTGGCACAAGCTGACAGCATGTGCAGAAACAAACAAAAGAAAAGGGACCGACGTATTTAAACAAGCATCTAACTTTTTTTTTTGTAAAGTACGCGTTAAAACGTTTCCAATACTTTAAGCAAAGCGTAAAAATTCATATTAGCCCTAAAGTGTACGTCTTACAAGCAGAGCCTCATGGGACGACCTAAGCGGAATATATTTGTTCTAACCGCTGTATATCATGTACACTAAAGAACACTTAACAGTATGAGCAGAGGCACACTACTGTGCTCAATATTAAATTATTATACTTTGGAAGCATCATTACTGTGTGTTTATAATGTAAGTATACGTTGCCAAGGGTATGCTCTTTACTTGTCGCTAGCCGTATCATTCTAAAAGGTTACTTTTCATGTGGCAAGGATAGAATAAATTTCGTAGTTCAACATCTCGACTTCGGGAAACAGTCGACCAAATCGAGAGGCAACACGTAACTCCGTCTCATGGCACCTGCCTCCTGCCTCGCAGCTTAACGGTAGCCTGCATCGTTATTGCCACTGCTGCTGGTGCTGACGCCGTCGTCATCATGAGTCAGAAGCAACGGTAGTTAAGGAAGACGCCAGAAAAAACGTTACTAGCAGTAGAAAAGAACAGAGACGACGAATAATCAACTGTGGATGGGGCAAAAGGGGAAAACGAAGACGAACATAATGGCGATGAGTTAGCCATTGTTGCCGCTACCGCTGTTGCTAGCGGTTGTTGTAGCGATTTCTGTTGATATCGTTTGAGCAAATGCCGCTGTTTGATAGTATGTCGTCTGCAGGCAACTTCGTCCTTTTTTTTTTTCGTTTAGCGCTGTTGTGAAGACACTAACCGCTCCTACGCTGTGAAGGCACGCTGTCCTTCGCTCGTATTGTCTTTGTAAACGGTCTGCATCAGATAGTTGCTTCGAAGATTGACACTGCGCCGCTTCAAAATGTAATAGACCTAAAACAGAGTGGTCTTTTTGTCAAAATTTACCAACTCTGCCTATATAATATACTCCACGCTTTCTATAAGTAGACATCAATAGCCTCTATTTTTTTACTTGATATTAATAACAGTACCAATTTCTAGTTTTTGTAATCGAAATTGTTCCGGAACTTATGTTTTTAGGCAAACTCTCAGCTATTTTTTTTCTATGGTAAACCCTAGGTACGTGTAGAGCTACCTAATAATATTCAGTTGTAGTTATATAATAATATACTTTCCTATGTTACGCAGAGTAGGTGCAATTCATTGGGTATATTTGACCCAATTTTAGGTTTTAGGACAAGCTCCAAATTAGACCTGATTAAATAATATCTTTAGTCCGGCAAAAATGTGTCGTTTTGTATTGCGAAACTACGTTGAAATTACTTAGATGCCGTAGATAGACGCCCAAGATGTATATTCATGAAGAATACAAATTTACAACAGATCAATAGAAGGGGGAAAGTGAGTACCGGACTTCATTGATCGAGTGATAGAGTAAAAATGTTTCTCCTTTTAACTAAAAAATATACTTTCAGATCTTCCTTGGACTATTGTATATCGGCATGAAGCTGAAAGTCCATATGCAATTAAACTACATAATCGTTCCGGGGAAGGACCGCATTCGTCGGCAGATGATGCCATCTTCACCGACATCGTCCAGGGTCTAGAAAGCGAATCTCGTTACGTTATCTGTGCTGCCCTGTCTATTGTAGAAGATAACAACCAGCATTTTGAAATGGATCCCGCGGCGTGCCAGTCTGTCAGCACCAAGGGACCCCGGCAAAGCCACAAAAACACAACTGAACATACACGACAGGTAGGTGTTTAATAATTTTCCGTTTTCAGTTTTTCATTCTAGTTGTACTAAAGACCTTAAATAGGACAGAGTATTCCCTTTTCGCAAAAATTACACGAAGAAGAAAAGACATGGTGATGAAAGCTAGGAACGCCGCGTCTACATTTTTTATGGCTATTTAAAACGTGTAAGTCACAAAGGCATACTGCCTTAGCTCGAAGATCTTCGAGTTAATAAGCCGCCATATAGGAAGTCAGTGTACATGAACCCTCCAATTCTACCACTGGTTGTATTCTACAAGACTTTAGAGAAGAAAGGGCATTTTACCAGCTATGACGCGATTGGTTTTAGTTGCTCTCGAAGGCAAACTAACTAGCGGCCTGTACTGCTATATAAGACTTGGAAGACTGGGGATATTGAAGGAAAAACGAAATCAATATAGATGTAATAAAAAAACGCGTATGAATAAACGCCTTATTGTGGCATTTTGATTGATTTTACTGACACCATGCGAGGAAAAATCATGCATGACGCACATTGTCAATGAACCTCACAAGTACACTCTCTTTCTAATTCCAATTTGTTTGCCAAGCTGTTTTCAGTGTTGATAAAACCTTCAGTTAAGAGATTATACAATGAAGTAATCGTTCACTCGTGCACACGATTGTAGGTGTCATCCCTTTTCATGGCACCTGTCGTTGAGAAACGTCGGGTGTCGCAGCGGGTTACCACACAATTACTGGCCATGCGAGGAGGCCAACGGTCTATTTGGGTCCGCTGGAAGCTTAAGGTCACACAGTTAGCTGTCGGAAATACGACTCTCTACAGGACGCGCAGAAATGTATGTATGCATGTACAAGCAATTTAATTAATACAAGCAATTTAATTAATGTAAACATTAAACACTAGAGGACATTTTAGAAGCAAATTAGATTTTACTTTAATTATCGGAGTGCAGCTCAATCAACCGCAGCAGGTGACTAAGCCTCATTTCAGTTTTCTTTGGCCTATACGATAATGTCCTCTATCATGTAGAAGGAAATCCATCAACAAACACATCAAATCTTTGTGCATAAAATAACAATCGTAAGATGGGGAAAGTCATTTCCTGCTTGATTGCGTTTACTAAAGAGACAGTTAAGAACAAACATTTGTTGCAGGCCACTCTTCTGTAGGTGACCTCAGAGAAGAAAGATGGTTGAAACAGCATTATTATATCTTATGTAATTAGTTTCTATGCCTAGTAGATTTTTGTTTTTGGTTTTTTCCGAGTTCAGTTTAGAGTGTTACGACATCAAAAGATCTCTTTGTCTCGATGTTTTTTTTCCAATCGATTGCAACGTTTTAAATAGCTGTGTAGAACACAATTACCATTTTACCCCTCTACTTCTCTCTAGTTTTCCGGATTAGAACGGTATCTTGTTGTTAAACTATTGGAATCTTCTTCACGCTATATTTTAAGCAATTTAATAAGCGATTTTTAAGCGAAAGATTCAGTAACTTCATGAACTTTTCACGTATGCAAAAAAAACCTCAAGCACGGTGGATTACGTGCAGCGTTAATAATGCCGATATGTTGAAGGACAAAAAAACGTTTTTAAATTTTTCGCGCGTTTAATTTCGTTCATTGCCTACCCCGCGTAGCAAACAGACTATTCAGCTGTTAGAATCTAAACGTCAAAGAGCATTTGTATTAATCATTACTAAACATTATTGGCTAAGATACTGTTTGGATCATATGCATCCCAGATTTGTCGCTGGCCGAATGAATTCGGCCATTTAAGCAACCATTAAAAACTTATAAGCATTTTTGTAGAGTAACAGCACACTGTGTTCCTCTTTGGAAACTCTCTTAAACTGCCTTAAAATTGTCGTCCACTGATAGGATCCGCTTTTATCTTTATATATAATGTTTACATCATTTTAATATATATATATATATTCACAAAGCGGGGCAAACATGTCTTAAATCTTTAGGGATCTTTATATTTGCTACTGTATTAACTAAGATGCAGTAAGCGAAGCCTCTCAAGCTGTCAAGCGACTTTGCCCTCCACTTCGTATGCGTCGAATTTTCAATTTAAAAGTTACCCTACTACTTTTAAGGGCTTTTCGTTAAGGGTAAACGATAGGGGTAAACGTTGTGTATATATCTCAGATATCTGACACGCAATTAACTATTAGTATCATATTTAAGAAATGCCATTTATCTCCTCATATATAAATCATTCATTATATATTTAACAAAAAGAGGCCCGTGTTCTTGGCCGAGTTACAACAGGGCGGTGACGACGAGTCAACAGCCAGCCGCGAGTGGATCGTCCTCACACGGAAGATCGGCACAGGGAACTTCAGTGAGGTTCGAGTGAGCGACACATCTGGCCACTCTAAAAATGGAAATGTGTATAATTACACCGTATCATCACTGGCACCTGATACGGCATACGATTGCTGCCTTGTTCCTATCGACACGCTTGTGGAGGACACCATGGCGGATCGAACTGTCCCAGGTTCGCATGCGCAGTTACTGACCGAACAGAAGTTATATTGTTCTGTTAAAAAAAAAAAAACGTCGCACGATGTCCTTACTATGTGTTTACATAGGTCATATCCAAAAGTAATATTGAATTATTAAGGCATCAGTTACAACAAAACCATTCAACTACCTACCTGCAGGTTGTTCGATTGTGTGTTCCTTAGGGGGTTTACGCGATATTCCAGTTCACCTGCAACTGTCAGTCGAGCAAACGCTAATGATGTGCAAGGAAATCGTCACGTTAGCCGACAACGTTAAACGACTTACGTCAGCCTCCGCCGCTGGCCTAGACGGACGTGCTCTAATTGTCGTAGTAGCCGCATCTGCATTCGTTACTGTCGTTGTTGTGGCTGCACTTTGTTTCTGTTGCTGTCCTGCTTCGAGGTAAAAATGATACCAAACAACATACAAGGTCAACGATCATTAAAAACAATGTAAATTACTAATCCTAATGTTATTACGCAGAATATGCTTAAAATAGAGGTAATACACGGTATATATATATATATCGAAATAAATATGCTTTCACATTTACAAAGTACTAGGAATATATCTTATTGTAACGCCAATGCCTTTGCAGGAACATCTTAAGGTGTTTCTCTGATGGTATCTCACAGGCTCCTTGCAAGTCAGCCTCCACTGATAAAGCATTTTCAGTAACTTCCGCTGAACAATTTGAAGGAAAGGACATAAGTGGCGGCACGTCAGGCGCCAATCGCAACAATAATAGGCTTCGAATGAACAATTCGTTTAATTCCACAAAGAACCTGGTGAATTTTATGGACGATGAACCTTCACAACTTAATAATACCTCAAACTTCATTAGCAATTCTAATGGCGGTAATACTAATAGTGCCCCTCAGCGACATGTGAATAGCGCAGCGTTAGTGACTGGCAGTGGGGCCATTGTTCCTTCAATCGATAACACCGTTCGACGTATTCCAATGAAACCACCCAATATACCGCTGCCACCTATACCAACTGAGGTAACACCAAGCTTCATAGATGTGGGTGGTATGTCATATAAGATGTGTCTACCTCCGGTACCACCTTCTCTGAGCTCAAAGTGTAAAAGTGAGACCTTTGACAATAAAATTGCCACTCTTGACGCAGGAAGGTAAGAACTCGCGAGCATTGAATCTTGAACATTACCTTTTTTTTTTTAGCGACCAATATAATTGACATACTTTGAACTAATTGTCACAATGCTGTTGCATTTGCTTATTGTATTTTGAAAACCAAAGTCACGTATGAGGTTTCGCAAAAAAAAAGTTTAAAGGGACATATTATTAAGTTCCCTGTAGAGAAATGCAGCAGGACAAAACGAACAGAATTTGTCTTGTTTGGCATCGCAGATTGACGTTGATGTACTCAGAATGGGAGGACATGCCGGTACATTCACAAGCGACGCAGCGGCCACGACGCTCTCGATCAGAGGTGCGAGCACCAGCTGCGCGTCCTTTTGCAAGTCTCGGCAATGTTTACGCTGCATCACATGAGGATCCCTTGCGACAAATGCGCTCTTTAGGTGGTAATCGCCCACAAATGATAGACAGTGACGGCGGAAGCTACAATGACACCTCTAGCGATGATGACAAAAAAATCCTTAACGCACAACCCCGAAAGGTATAAAGAACATGAAACTTTGAACATTTTAGGATACAACGTTGCAGCTACAGTATATATATATATGTATATATATATATATATATATATCATGCATACGGTAAGCGCCTTATATATTACGTTAAGCTTTTTTGAGGCTCTTTAGTTAATAAAACATGCGACTTTTTTTTGCCTCAACGAAGACTGTGTCAAAGTAACACTAAGACTGTACTAAGCTTAGCCAAAATTTTTTTGGTAAGCAGTCAATATCAGTAGTGATTGCTAAAAAGAAGAAACTCCTTTAAAAATTAAATTTGATTTTTCTCGAAGTATGGCTCGCTCGAAATATGTTTTCGCAAGATACTGAAACAAACTCCATTGAGCAAGACGCTTTATTGCAGATTCAACGTCATAAAACAACAATAAATTGGGCCAATGGTATGCCTTTTACTGAGGATGTGGATGGAAGCGGAGCTGTCGCCTACCTTGACGGCCGTAAGGTCCAAGTGTTCGGTTTGGGTGTTTCGAAAACGTTGCCTAAGTCCATATTGCGCAAAGGAGCGCGTCCACTTGCTCCTCATATTCAAACTCCAGGTCCGACAAGTGGACCCCGAGTAGCTGGAAGAAGTGCCGCTAGAACGCAGAGTCATCATTCAAGGTTTGCTTCTTCTTGCAAAACGTTGAACCTTCCTTGGGACGTGCTGATCAGCTGAGCAAACCATAGTTTTTTTAATCTATTTTTGAAATTTCTTTTCCATTAAATATCCCCGCCAAATTTATCAGGAGCATCAATATTTATGATTACCATAGTTATTTGTTATCACACAAGAGTTAATCTTGTTCACGTTCGGCTAGACTATGGCGGAAATGCGAAGTTTGTCACTTTATAATAAAAAGATTACACGTGCCATGATTCATCAACTTGACACTTCTTTGAAAAAACGTCATGTCACCATAGCTCACACTTTAACTGGGTACAGCACTTTCATGTAATTCCTTTATAGGTCCTTTAAAAAATTGGCTCGCTCCCCACCGATCGTTCGGAGATCATCGCAGGCTCAAAATCATCGACTTCACTTTTGTACTTTCGGGAAGGTGACGAATGCGCCTTGTACTGTTCGGGCAACCTGTAGTGCGTGTGCCGCTGAGTCACAATCGGTAACCTCAAACAGTGATAATTGTTCCTCTATGAAGCACCTTTGCGCCCACTCGTCAACGACATCGTCAGATTGCGACGTCTTCATTGAACACGTGTAATATAGAGTGTTATACAGCCATCACTTCTAATAATAGTTCCGGAGTAAACTTTCCCAACTTGACTGTAACAACGTCAGAGAGTTTTGATATGAAGTTCTTAAAAATTGCCCAACATTAATACCTATATCTTTTCCTCACATAAGAGAGATGTTGAGTTTAGTGTCCATTCGGTCGTATTCATATAGCTAAACGTATACGCCACTAAACTGGGGTTTGTTTTGCGCAAACCAACAGCATCCAACTTCCCGGCCCAGAAGTGTACTATTCCAGGGGTGATGACGGCGCGAAACTGCAAAGTGCCGTAAGAAACTATTTAGCCAAAGAAAGTAGAGCGCCGTGCCCGACTGTGTATTGGTGTATGACGTGCAGTATGCAAGCAAGGTCGGGACGCGCTTTTGGCTAGCATATGTGTACGGTATCCTTCTAAACGCTGTCGTTTCAAAGTTACACTTGGAGGAACACGAACCGTTCTTCCAGAGACGACCCTTAATCAAACCTTTTAAATAGATTATTTATGTTAGGTTTTCGTATAACTATCGATTATTGATATTGATGAATGAAAATGAAGTCTGTTCGCTGATACAGCTTACGTAATGGGGCTTAACAAGGTTATGAACGCGGCCATCGAAGATCATATTTTAACTGCTACCCTAAGCAACTAAGGAGATGGACATCGTCTACTTGCCAGGCAAAACAGGCTGGATGTTTATACGACCCATCGAATCGCCCCATCGAACTATAACTTTGCTGGTAGAACGCTTGCAATGCATAAACGGTTTAGACCGCAAAATCATAGTGAACTATTTGCTTCATGAGCATTAGTGTCGGTTCACACCTCTCCGCTAGATGTGGACTTCGAGCTGAGGTGTATGGATTTGAATAACTATCAGTTTCACAAATGCACAAAAATAATTTTTGTTTGTCATTTCGAACAACTGTTATCAGAATAACTAAAAACGTTTTGTTTTGTGTAGAGCCCGATACATATAATTAACGTGTCAAAGATGAGATTCTTTGATAGCATTAACTGGAAGGATGACAGTGTTCTTATTTTTCTCGAGTAAGGATATTTTTTTAGAAAAAAAAAAGCCCCACGTGACAGGTGCTATATTTGGCCGTTTTGGTCATTCAGTAACTACTGCACAAGTTACACACGTACGTAGAATGAAAATCAGAGACATCTGCAAACATGACGACGATACTGAGAATGTAAGTAAACGATTATGATGCTAATAATAGTCTGACAAACGATTACCTGAAACAATCTAACTTAATTTAACTATAGAGACAGTGAATTTGAATATTTTGTTTAGAAACGTTTCTTTTTTTTTGCTACTGAACCTATGGCAACATCAGCAATAGAACCACTATAATAATGATAATAACAGCCTGATTCGTGGTGCCGTACGCGTTGTTGTTGTTGTTGTTGTTCTGAAGAGAAAAAGTCTAGGAGCTAGGAGCCGATTCGGTTGTTTCTATGATAGATCTGCGCGATACCCTGTCAAATTCCTATATATTTGCAATTAATCATAAAGTTTGTTGTATCTCGTGCGAGCATGCATGCATGCATGCATGCATGCATACATTTTAGCTATAGAAAAAAAAAACCTAGTATTCGTTGGCACGGTACTTTTTTTCTATTCGAATACTGTATCGGTAAAGGCTCGACTGATAGATAATTTATCGTAAGCAGGCAAAGAACCAAAGTGAATGATCGAGGAATGACGATAATGTACATAAATGAGAGAGTTAAGAATAGTTCGATACGTTTTTTACGGCTGTTAAATGCTATTTTGATGTATGCTGATTCACGCAAGTGAGTCGTAGCGCCACAGGCCTTAAGCATGCTTGGGCGAGAAGTTTACCAAACGGTGGTAAGAGAACGTTGACAAAGTAAAAATTATTACGTCAAGTACGAAGGCACGCTTCAGAGCGAATGAGCAGTGTTTATTGTATATAATGGCTAATTATCAAGTGTGTATCATTTATGTACCATATAGGTAGCAGCGTAACTACGTTGTGTAAATAAAGACAAAGTGAATTATACTATTACGATAGTTCGGTGCCTCTTAAGTTCGATAGGAATTTGAATGAAGGAGGAAAGGTTATTATCTGCACAATGGTGGCGTTATTTGAAATAAGATTGGCGGGCTAAGACGTGGAGGCTATTTAGGTGCAGATAAGTGACACTTATCTATTATTTAACGTATAATGGGTTAATGATCTAATTATTCTAACTGTGGTAGCTAGTTAGTTGAATCTGAGCCCTGGCTTAACGACTACTCGCATGGGACACACGGTGCAATAACTTTCGGGTGTCTAATATTGATAACCCAAAACTCACTTAAATCGGGCAAATTATGGGAGAGGGAAGATTTAAAAAGAAAATTGTTACAACTAGTGTCACTTACGGAAGATGGCAGACTAGCGATTTCGCTATTTTTGTATACAGTTTTACTGCTTTAGGCATTCTCTCTACGTCTGAGTTTTCATCGAAGTTTAAGCATAAAAACGTGACGGGCAAGATTCGTTCAGAACATGTACTTAATTCTAACTTAGCCCATGTCTTCTTAATTTAATTAACACCTATGAATTATGTAATAATTGTAATTGTCAAAACATCATTTGATTGAATCAGGAGAAGTGTTCAGTTGCTGATAATAAAATAAAGAAAGAAAATGAAGACCAAAGTCCTTTTCTGAACAAGCAGACATGTTAACTAGCTGAGAAAAAAAAAAAAGCTCAGTTTTGGAAGTTTTCTTACGCGAATCATATGAAAGGTCTAAGAAATTGAAGTTCTGCACGGTTTTCTATTTTATTCGTATACCAAAAAGTATTAGCGACAGATACGATCCTCAGATAGTATTTGTATCCCTGTACGCTCATGAATCTATATCATAGTTCGAAGCAGTTTGAGCATCTACGTGAGTTAAAACAAGGACTACACTTGAAAATGAACTTTGGACGAAAGAAACACTGACGATGTACTATACAGCGTGTTATGGTGAAACACATCTTTAACTCTCCATATTGAAAAAAAGATGGAATGTAATAAATCAGTCTTAGGGAGCAGTCTTAGGGAATGTAAACGCAACTTCTGGCATAAAACTTAAAACAGTTGGAATCATTCAGGACTGTTAACTTAATAACTAGGTGAACATCTTTGGCGGAACGGTTTGAAGCGCTGTCCCAAATAAATAGCGTGTTCGAACACCGTCGTTACCACCGTTTTAGACATTACTTAACGATATACGTAGAATTTATGCATCAGCATCAACTGGATGCACCTCAGTAAACAATGCACTATATAATAAGGCCGAACATTCGCTTAAATGAATCTTACATTCGAGCCTCGGTCGATAGATGAGAACATAGACTTCTCTGCTGGCAGACAGGGTAAAATTTCCTTCTGAGAACTATTGTATCTTGAACGTGATGTCTGAGGCCACATCTAGGTAGTTCAAGTCATTCGCGCGCATATATACTACTGAAAAATGCATTATTTATAATTATTCTTGAGAGGCAAATTTAGTGCTAAAAAAATTCTACAGTGGCTCGTGCATATAATAAATAGCTGACTCTTTTATGAGCGCCTAGACAACGGTCTGCAGGCTGAAAGAGAAAAAACCGCAAAATTAAATCCAGTATATAGATATAAAGACAAAATGGCAGGTAACAAAAAAAAAGAACATACACAATTTGTTGAATGAGAAGAACAGATATTACACACATCGTATTCTAATACGAAGAAATCAAAATATGAAATGAGAACTTGACGAGTTAAGTTTGCCGACCGTACCAAAGTGGAATAAATGCTCTGGGATTGGAAGGCATATGAAGATTTACCGAATGTTAGCAAATCTTCAACAGATATTTAACTTACTGAAAATTTATACTACTTGTAATCATTGTAAGAAATTAGAGCATCATCCGACGTGGTAACGAAACGAAAAATTTAGCGTATTCTGATAGAGGCGTGGAGAATTCTCACAATAGCTAAATAGTTAACCAAAATAGCATAGAACATTTTATGGTAATCGATATACTCCAGATTTAACTGGACGAAATTTGTATTATAATAATCATCAAAATTACTACGATACAAATAATACGACAACCGGACAAATGAAATGTCCGCGTTAGGTAAATAATGCACTTACATCTAGATATATGTGACAATTGTACGAATATCTTTTTATGGGCTTCAGGTACGGTAAGCCTGTATACCCAATTTGTAGGACAAACGCTATCGACATAGTGGTGCAATTACATAAATGAGTAAGGACATGGCGGTAATTTCTGGTTGTTACGTTGTACATGTTTCTTAAGAATGTTTGAGTAATACATACTTTTACGTATGACCGGACATCACCAATTTGAAGCATATTCAATGCGAGCCCAGTGTCGAGTTCGGAACTTATGGCTGGACTTCATTTCGCCGTAACCTCTATCCGCTACCTCCCGATCCCACTCTTGAACTTTCATACTCCTCATTACCTGAACCAAAAGTAAGTTGTACGATGTATGCACTAGCAAAGAGGTCAACGATGTCTCACACAGTATTCCGGCTTCTCTTAACTATCTTCAACTTCACTGTTCTGGGGGGCGACTTTGAACCGTCATTGTAACATCTGCTTTACAAAGTAATGCAATTTGATACAATTCCACGAGCAATAGCCAACGGGCATGATGTCAAATGTTCAAAACATCATTTTTAAGTTCCAGCCTTCTAGATATAAAAGTGTAGCATTGAGAACTTGTGCTTCCTTCCCTTCCGAATAATGCTTCGCACGCCTACACACACAGATACGCTTATACATCTTAATCGCAATGAGCTCCTGTTCTTTTGTTTACATCTGTAATACGGAAATGGGTGGCTAGCTCCAAAATTGTAATGACTAGACAAGTGTGTAGCGTTTGAATGGGTAGAAAGAAAGATTGATTACAGAAGAGTCAGTAGGTACTTGGTATGTCATCACGACATCCTATAGGATGCATATTTAGCTGCAGAGGGCTTCGCTATAGGTACACTTATGTTTTGTGTTCGGCGGCTAGCGTGCAGCGCCAGCCGTGTACAGCGGGCACTTACAAAATGAAAGATGGAGCATGAGAAATTGCGACTAGTAACGGGGCCGGTATATGCATTTTTTGCTTACCTGACAAACACGATCCTGCCACTGATATAATCTGATCGCGGTATTACAAGCGTTCTTACGCAAGTGACCATGTAGGGCTACTAGATAACATTGGGACGATGATAGCGGAACTGACAAACGGTGATTTTAGAAAAGTTGCAGGAACAAAAATATAGCTTACAATTACT
The DNA here is from genome assembly GCF_002532875.2 of Varroa jacobsoni. Lineage (NCBI taxonomy): Eukaryota > Metazoa > Arthropoda > Arachnida > Mesostigmata > Varroidae > Varroa > Varroa jacobsoni. The sequence continues at coordinate 379,838 of NW_019213095.1, read as the reverse complement.
CCATCAATCAATATATGAAATAACTCGCTTTGCTAATGAACTAGTGTTGCCAAGTATAATATAAACGTAATGATAAGTACAATCGCCCGAACAGAAGCAAACGATTATCGAGCGGCTGATTAGACGGTATCAAACACCGGTGTGCCGAAGAACGGCCAATGTGAAGCTAATGAAAACGAGAAAGTCAAAGAGGCAAGCAAGAAGAAACATTTCGTCGACATAGGCTGTACACGGTGGGTACAAACAACAACACACGCAGGGTGGCCAACGCTCACTTAATATTAGCGACAGAAACGAGCTGCCGGAAGAAACTATGTTCAACCCATAATATTTTTAGAAAACATCACTACCAAACGGTCAGCTTTGTGATCTATCGAGAAAAAACAACTGCAGGCGTTCTGACATGGGACAAAACGAGCAACGTAGGGTCAAGCAGATATTTGGCGTTATTGTTCTAGTTTGCAAGCTTCATACGATCACCCCAATAAGCGCCAAACTATTGCTGCAGAGGCACACCTATCAGTTGAATGCAAAATCATATTGGATACTAATAAACTAGGTTCTCAGTTCATGTCTCCGCTAGAGGCTAAGCCTAACGCCTATCGTTGAATAGACTATGAAAGCTTGGAAACTCTACATTACTTTCGTTGTTGATCGACAAAGATCAGGCTTCCACATAAGCATGCTGAGATTACTACAAGGTGCATTGACCATAACTTGAATAAGTTATTTTTTTATGAGAACAATGCATGTGTTTCGCTTAGCAAACCAGAGAGGAATCGCTACGCTAACGTGGGACTTTACCCATCATTTTCGAACTATAGCAGTACTCATTGAAACCACACTTTTCGTCGTCACTGATCCTGCATCGATACTTATTTTAATACTATGTATATATATGTATACAGTGACTAGTATGATGATAAATCATACCGTCAACGGGCATCTAGAACGAACTGGTAGAACGACTACATCATTACTTCTAGTATTCAATTTTCTTTGTTGATCTTATTACATTTTCATGGGCCAGAGACCTTAATATCTGAGTAGTTCCTCGAGTAATCGCTGACTTCGTGACGCTAAAATCCACAGGACTGATAAGGCCACTTTTAATTTAGAAAGTAAATGTAAACTGTTGAATCTCGCTTCTTGCAAATGTATTCAGATGTCGAGCTGTTTGATGGCGTCGCATTCGGTTAGTTGGAACTTTATGGCCTATCAAAAAGCTGATCTTTGGAAATGCCAGTAGAAAATGTTTTGATAAAGCCCGCAAACGTCGTCACGTATTCAGGGCCGTTTTTCGATTAGTGTGGTCAATAAAAAGTGATAAGTTATCTAACTGTAAGCGTTGGAACTCATACAGGCGTCGAAGTGATACGTGAGCACTTCAGCGGGACACAGTACAAGCGTCGCGACGAAGCGCAGGCGTCAATCACAACATTATTATGACGATCGTAAACTAAGATTTCAAGCAGCATTTAGGATCTAATCTCTTAAATTATGTAAAAGTGTTGCTCACACTTTTGATCTAAGCTCTATTTTTCAGGCGGCAATTTATTTTAACGAAATAGTCAATATTCGCTTAGTGGGTGACCGATTAAGACACATAACAGTAACGTCCCTGTATTTTGTAGCCGCATTAAATCGATTTAAGCTATTTTCAGGTTTTTAGGGCTAGCTGTCAAATTTATGTATCGATAGGTAAGTGGTCGTGAGGAATTGATGCATAAATAATGTAGAGTTTGCGAAAAAAACGGCAAGGTTAGGTAATACTTAGGTAATAACTGCAGCCGATTAAATTTTACTGTAACACTGTTAATATTTTCAATTTTTCCTTATTTTTGACTTTCTAGAGCACACATGCTTATATCTTTGACAGTTGCCAATTAAATCTATAGAATTGGTCTGGCTAGTTAATAGAATGTGAAATGGAATGGAACAAATTTTTGCATAGAGAGTTAGAAATCTGCTAAACATAAACGATATTTCGTTACGTTAGTTGTAGCTTCCTTCACTGTTTACCAAACGAATTTAAAGATTGAGATTTTTCTAAACTGCTATGTATATGTGGTTAGCATGACCAGCTAGTCTCGCTATGGGTAGCCTATTTGAGCTGCTTATTACCTACTCTGAGCCAAGAGGCAGTCGATATCGTGATTCTGGAATATATGGGTGCTGGAGCATTCGCTCAGTTCTCCATAGATTTCTCCAGTTATTTCCATAAGTTGGCGACGAGATTGCAGAAAACCACCCTGAACCGCATATTTATGGAGCTTTTTCGAAGTGTTAAATGTACGGCAGCATTGGCCGTTTCCTTCTAAATAAAGATCTTGCTAACTATTGCGAGTTATGTTATGCCCTAATCTATTTACCTCTCTTCTTGTTGTTCGGTGCCATTTTCTCACTTTTGTAATGGACCATGCAGGCTTACCCATGTTTCATCGATAGCTACGATCCGCTAGATGTCGCTTTCTGCTGGCAACAGTTGCGCAAAGTACGCGTGTTTTCATTCGTCCTGGATTCAGGTTGTGAGGAACCAAGTTTTACGTTTTTGCTGACCTTGAGTGTTTTCGTTACGATTTTCGAAGAAATTTCACATTAAGTTTACACGGAGCGCACTGACCATGCTCTCTTTCGCTCAAAAACTTATCAGGTGATGGCGATTCGTTTTTGTGCTTAGGATCATGCAGGATAGTCACCGTCTCCGTGGCCTTCAACATTCTTATTTTCGTTATTAAAATCACTTTAATAATGATATTGAAATTACTTTAATAACTGTTGGTTTTTCTGAAGCTTTTTCTGTCCAGAAATTTCGCTAGTGTTCGATAGGTTCCAGCAACGCTCTCATCTTTAAGAGATAGAAATTTAATCATTGAGCTTCAATGATATCTTTTCTTTTCACTTATTTAGCGACGACAGTCGTAGACATCCAGAAACTTTCAGCAAATTTCATCGTGTTTTAAAGGTTTTTTGACCTGTTAAGTTTAATGTACATGTTACATTAATTTTAGAACTACGTAACATTACGTAATTTTTGGACAAGCTTGTAATACAAGAAGCTCTCTAATAGTGGGAAAATGCCACTGCAATTATTTGGTACTTAGACAAATAGAACGTCTGCAATATTTTGCATATCAGATATGCGGCGGTTGGACTTAAGCAGAAACGCCTTTACCTGAATAAATGTCTCATAGTAATGCTGGGTGCTGAAAATAGCCTGCGCGGGTCGTTGTTCTCTGTCGCTGGGCTGATACCCGATGAAGGGCTCAATTGTTTTGAAGTGTGCCTGTCTAGTTGTTTTCAAGCATATGTTCAGAGGACAATTAAAGTTGGAAACAATCGTTTTAAGAATTAAATTTGTGTAATGACGTATAAAGAAAGAAAGCAATGCACTTTAAAGGACCAGGACTGGAGCAATCACAATGTACTTCTACCGGAAACAAGTACGCGACGTTAATCTTATTTCTATTTGCTAGCAGGTCAAATAATTTATACTTCTATTATATAAGGGGCATAGTATTTACGATTTGTACAGTTCGAAAGTTTATTTGGTCTTCATTTTCTGAAATATTGTTCTACAGATGAACATTCTATACCTACATCTACCATAGTGAACCTTTTTGTGCAATACATCAAGGAACTCTAAATATTGTCTTACAATTAAAGTATCATACTTCATCTGAGATTGCCTTTTAAACTAAGTATATTGATAAATGTTTATTTTTGTGCATAACAAATAAAGTAAGTACAACATTTTTTTACGATATTTATGGATATAGTCAAATGGCTACACTCTAGGGTGTTTTTTTGCTCAGACGGCTCGGCGCTTCGTTAGTCTAAGTAGAAAATCGCCAACAATCAATTTCAAGTGAAGTTAATAAAAACCACAGCTACTTCGTAAATTGTATGACACAAAAATGAAGCCGATTTGAAAGGTGGCCGACAAATGCAGGCCAAGTACATGCCAGAGCCTAATTCGAAGAGCGTCCATGCTACGATGATGATTAACATGAGTTTCTTCATTGCTACATGTAGTCCTTGTAGAAGTGATGACGTTGACCACTACGACGAGCTAATAAAACTCTCTTAGCTGCCTCAAACGAGGACCAAACATTCAGCGTAGAGGATACAAATTACTACACCAGATTTTAATATAATCATGCCATTTTTCCATCAGCGCAAGATTTGATACACTAAATGGTTGTAAATCGTCCAGAAGAACCGCAATTGTCATATTAGAAACTTGTTGATCACCAGCCTAATCGTAACGCGCTACCTCCAGAAGAGATTTAACAGTGAGAATAAGCGTACCTAACTTTTTGTCATAAGTACGTGGAGCATAAGGAAATACATTATATAATGAATTGTTTTGCGAACAAGCAAAGAACGAGGCACCCGGCCATCATCAAGAACCGTCATCAGAAATCATCTGAACTCAAAGTAGACCGTCGATACCAGCAGAAACACGCAGATAGTGTTACTCGGATTGTCATAAGTGTAACGTATGCTGCTATAAAATTGTACGACTCTACAGCAATATCATATAGTGATGCTGAAAAATTCAATAACTTCCCGTCGTTTGATGAGTAGATATTAAAAAAAAAAAATAGGTATATAAGAATATTCTTATCTTTATAGCAAATATTTACTTTATACAAATTGAGTACGACTGTAGCGTGAATTTTACCAAATTCAGCCGCAAACCGATAATTTCAAAAACTTTTCATTTAAAATATATTACCGTATACGAAAATTGTGGTTGAATGGTGAATATATCGAACAGAGGAAGGCAACTGTGCTCGCGTGAATGTGGCATTACTAAGACGTTTAACAGTGGGCCGAATAATAAATCTGCGATTGTGTATGTGTGAGCAAAAGGACCGTTTCGTTGAAGGCTTCAAACACCGAAAGCTTCAGAAATGAAATCATGGAAAAGGGAACAATGAAGCGGCAGTCACGCGAAAAAAATCTACTGTACGTCGAAGGACTTACCATGACCTATAATAAGCCTCTTCTTGTATATGTATATATATATTGCCTGGAATAGAGGCTATATTCAAGCAGTGCCTATGATAAAAACAGAAAGAACAAACATTCCCTGAAGGGTTGATTTTAATTCAATATTACCGTATTCAAGCCCAAAAGTTTACAGGACCATTGCCGCATTAAAACTTCATGTGGTTCAAACTAAGCCCAAAAGGGTTTGAAGAGTTTATGATACAAATAAAATTTGTAAGAATCAGGTCAAATGCACCGCCGTTGAGGCACTGTTCCAAGTAGTATTACGAAGTATTTACATCCTGGTGCACTCTCATCGCAGGTGACAGATGCTCCCTTGTAATTGATCTCTAAAAAATGCCATAAATATGTTCAACCTTCTCGCTGCGATTGTGCACGGGAACAAAACAGCCATCAACGATGGAGTGGCCGAACCCCCGCCTTTTACACGGGCAACCGGCCTGGCTTAGGGTGACAATTAAGCTCAAATTTATCTTCCATATTGCTGAAAGGATTCCTGATCAAATAAAAAGGCCGAATAAATTAGGTGAAGTTAACTTGTACAATCAACAGGGTTCTAGTGCAGCGAGCGACAAGCGACAATCACAGACTTGGGACTGGCCATAAACGTGACCAAAAGGGGGGCAGAGCTTAGAAAAAGTGACAGCACAGTTGCCACTGGCACCTCGTACCTCGCCAGCTTGCCTCTTGCCTACATGAACCAATTTCTGCATTTGGGATTGCTCTTCCGCGCCAACGGCAGAAGTTTCACTGCCCTCGTCACCGAAAGATGCAGAAAGGCAGTGTTGGCCGTATAGACAATCAAATCTCTTTTTCGGTTGTACCCTGCAGTCGCCCTCAGCTTACTCAACTTCAAGATAACTTCGATCGCGACGTGTGCGATACGCGTCATCTGGGAACATCTTATGGTGGAAAACATTAAAAAACTAGACACTGTCAAGGCCTTTTTCGTCAAAGGATTACTACGACTAGACGTAGTGATTCGAAACCACCTCGCGTATTTCCTAGTCGGCTTGCCACTGCTGTGCGGAGATCTACGTCATCGCTCTCAGCAACTGAGGCGTTCAAGACAAACCTTAGGAATTGGCAGAAAAATTCGCGGGTATTGGTGGGATTTTTTTTCTTTTCGGAAAGACGAGTGAAAAAAAAACGACTAAATACAGCTAAAGAAGCACCACCGCATGACAATCCGCGTGGATTCCACCATAGATTCAGCAGGAAACCCTGTTGTCACGAGTCTACTCCATATGCAGGGAATTTATGATAGATATCATATCACCCGTTGCTCTTTGGTATGATGTTAAGAGCATCTGGCAAATCTATATTTTCCTTCTAATATTTAGATAGTGTTGGTGCCCTGCATTTTAGAGCTTTTTGATTACTATTAGCGAAGGTGAATAAATAAAGTTCAATTGAAATTAAGCTTATCTCCTTCTTTTAGATAAATGGGAGCCTAACTTAAGTCATTTAAGCTACTGAAAACTTTTTTTTTGACAATGCATGCCAACAAAGAGCCTCTGCTACAAAAAAAATATTCGTTGAACAGAACTCTCTTTGCAATCAGTCCCTATATAAATATTTATGGATAGGCTAATGGAGTAATATACAAAATGTGACTATGCATTTTACAGTCGTCATGTTATCTAACATTTTATGTTAGGGAACCGACTAGTACTGCTCATCGAGGACCTGAGATGTCGTTTTGACCCCTTGGCGACCAAGTGTCCTAGCAAGTGGGAGCAGATGTTTGTCGAAATAAACGGTTAATTTTACTGCATGCGAGCGGCTATAATAAATAATGGCTGGAAAAAAAACGAAGCGGACAAATCGTTGCAGAGTTCGCGATCCACGAGGGATACATTTTTAATAGATGCGGAGTAGCTATGATTAATACCATGTAGATTGCCGGCCGAATGACTCAAATGCTACCCAGGCTGAGCGGTCTAATCCTATAAATGTTTCCACTGTAAAAGAAGCTTCCACTTGAGGATATGATCATTCATTTTGGGATATATGCACAACGTATTTTGAACATGTAGCATAAACGAATATCGCAAATGTGCTACTTGTCGGCCCGATGGACCGGATTCTCGGTCGCACATCGCCAAAACCGAATGACCTCTCAGAACGGGTTGCTCACAGCCAGGATGTGAAAAAATGACTTGTTTCGCAATAATCCTTCAAATTCTCGCCAATTGAATTCGATATATTATAGAGCGCGCCGTTTAATACTGCCAAGAATGAAAAACCTTAAAGGTTGGGACGCTAATGTCCTTTTAGGTAAACTGTAAACGCAACATTTAGATAGGTATTACGTTAGTTATCTTCGGAAGATGCCAAGGAGTTCTTACCTAGCGTAACATACAAAGTCATATTCGTAGCTGGAAAGGGATATCTCGTTTCTGTGTCCATCAATTGAAAATTTTATGTGTGTCCTAAAAAAAGTGATGATCAAGGAACTTTGTATTTACTGACAAATTACGAAGGCATCTTTTATACTGGTAATTTTTTTTGACTTGTATGTGCTTCGAGGATTGATTTTAGTCTTTAAAAAGCCACGAAGTGTACGCATCTCTAAAATCATCTCCGATCTTAGCCTCTTCACAGCGTAATGACACCCTACGCTTGGATACAGTCATTTAGAAGTCAGAAGCGTTGTAACCACAGTTTGCTTTATACAGGAAATGATACTATTATTATGGTGAAATGTTTTTTATGGACTTATTTATTACGACTATATTCCAACGATTTTTAAATGTTTAAAAAAATTATCAGATCGTAGAGGAAGTAAATTATAATTACCAACGGCGCCAAATATTGTCAGGTGTATGTTTATTATTAATATTAGTAGAATCTCAATCAGATAATTGCTATTGGGGCATTAGTTACCGGTACTGTAAGTTGGTTTGGCTTACATGTTTACTTTGTCCCAACATTACTATATTCTAATACATAGACTGTGCTCTTTACAAGACGCTAGGAAGAAAGATCGCTGCCTTTTGCGTTCAGTTTCTGGTACTAGGAGGCCAAAAACGTGTGAATGATATATTTTTAAGCGCCTCTGGATTAAGTATAATTAAAGACGCACTCTCTGAAACTGGGCTCGCCGTTATATGTGGGATGAAATTTGCAAGCTTTTTAGATTGACAAAGACTATGTGTAGACCTACAATTTCTTCTGCTTTCATGAATTGCTTTATCTAGAACGGGTTTCATGGGTCTTCTAAAAAATTCACGCAGATCATCCTTATCTGCAATTCCGTGTAGTCCAGTAACTGTTGAAGATTGACATCTCTGTGCATCTTCGTGAAGACTGGGACTCACGTAGCTTACATCGTCCATATAGAGAACTCTCCCACTACAGCCCTCGCCTACCTGAGCTGTATTTTGGGATCGTTTTATTTGCTCTTTTGAGTAGATAACTTCAATGCGAACTCTCCCGGATGACATTTGTGGTATCTGCTGAAGGTCTTCATATAAGACAATGCAGTCATTTTTCGTATCACTATCATCCATGCGAGAGGTCCTCAGGATGTCTGAAACGACCCCCTTTTCATGGCACGACATGCCATGTGGGCGCGTGTCGTTTCTTTTTGGGTCCTTTTTAATCACTTTTGCGATGAAACTTGACTGACTGTAGAGATTTTTCATTTGCTTACAATGACACTCCTTCAGTTTATGAGCTTCATCCCAACGTCGTGTGTCGAATACCTCTTTGGAACAACAACGACCGCCATTTCCTAATGGTTTAATGCTTTCTCCTAATGTGCTTTGAAGGCCCTTCCCCTGAATTCCGTCCTTATGGGGCCTACTAGTGCAGCCAGCATTCCGACTACATAACACTTTCGTCTTCTGACATTCAACGCATTTCCGACCCTCCTGAAGAATATTTCAACAAAAAGTTCCACAATGTACGCCTTTATTATATACACAATAGCAGAAGAGGCTCTATAATTATAAACGGCTATTCTAAGTACAAAAGTAATACCTTTTTGCTGTGCCTTTTTGAACAATCTTCTGCTGGCGTTTGTTTCTCACGTGGTTTAGTTGTTTTACTGAAATAGGATAGAAGGTTACAGGTAAATGGCTTTTAAGATTTAGCGACCAATCTACGCAACACTATGCAGTTTTTAACAGCAAGCCGCGATAATGCGAAAGGTAAGGCCTCACAATTGTCTATGTACACTGTTATTTGAAACTTAGTGTTTGACTGTACTGTTTCTTTCCCGGAGCGTATCCAGTGAGGTCACGTTTTACATTTGCTAAATTTCATGAAATAAAATGGATGATTTTTCACACAGGTATTGTTCCATATCTGAGTTTTCCAAATGGTTCTAGCATGAGCATGGTCGCCTCGCAAGATTTATAAACAGATGGACACTGACCGGCCGACGCTGTCGTGCTGAGCTCGGCCCATGGCACGTGCTTTAGTCCATCTTTGACGCGTTTCAAGATCCTTAAGCTGTCGGCTTATATCATAGTTCCAACGTGGTTGGATATTCAATTCTTGGCGCGCTTCAACGTTGTTCCGGTGATAGTTTAGAATACGACGTTTCGTTTCTACCACCATTCCTTAAGGTGATGAAAAAATGTTGCCCCACAAAGATATGATGCTTCTATTGCAAAGTTGCAAGCGATTTTCTACTTCGTTTTTGGTATTTCAATTATTCGTACATTTTCAGTAAAATTCTCTATTGCACTCGGAATTGTACGTTGCTAAACAGTTACACTGGTACAGACAACACGCGTTACCTGCGTCACAGGTGATTTCCCTATAATTATGACGACCGTGATGGTCGATGTTTGATATCTGCAGCAATACAGACAGACTTGAGTAGCGGAAAATCGAGAGGGATACTTTGGCTTCCCCCGGGTCATCCCAATGCTTAATTAAGATTAAGACTAGCACTAGGTATGCAGAAAAATCATCCTGCTTTGGTGAGCCCAAAGAGCTTAAATGACAATATTATTTACTAACACTTGAATGAAATACGTAGGACAATGTTAATCGGACAAAAACTCGATGCTCAAAATGTTAAAGTTTCATTTCTGTACTGGCCGGCACATCTGCCTGATTTGCGGACTATTCAAAAACATCTGACGAATCGTACCGCAGCTCACAACTTGATCGCTATTCAAACTAGAGCTGTATAACATGAAAACATCATAAAAATGAAAATAGTAGAGATCGCAACAAAATCTAAGGTGAAACTATAGAAATTAATAGCATATTATTTTTAGCAGGCCAAACGTTAGGTTACACGGCGTGTTTGCTGAAGTGCTCTACGGTAGGATGCCTTGTAACGGACTTATACTATTTTTTTGTCATTTGTTATTTTCGAATTTTTCGAATCTATTCTATCTTTGAAATAGCTAATATCTTTGAAATTGTACTGCTAGCCGCTGATGCTAATAATGTACGTGCAGGTAAATGAATAAAAATGCGAGCTAACAGACGCGGTGCGGAAGGCGCAGTTGTTAATCTAAGGAATAAGTACAGGAAGAACACACACAAAGCCGCTGCTAGAGAGAGATGCGCTTGACATAGAGCTATTTAACCTTAATTAAAACGGCAATTTTCTGACCTTTACCGACAAAGGCTTAAGGAAAAATTTTTGTAAAATATCCTGTTAGTTGACGAATAGTGTTTCTGTAACTGTTTGCAATATTATTTCTATTCTACTATTAGCTTTACACGGGTTCTATGAAGGATGATTAACGGTTGACGTTATGCTTTTATCTGATCATATCATACTGTAATAACAGGATATAAACAGCACGTTAATATTAATACCTGATTCTTCTTCTATATCTTAGGTAGCTAACTGCAGAAGCATCGCCGCTAAAAAAAAATGTCATTTGATGGCTGTTGCCCATTATCAGTTCTGTTCTCAGCCGCAGCAGTAGCGGAACCAATAACAGTGTTAAATGATTGATCCCCTGGATATCTCGATAGTGTTTGTACTGGCCAATAATAGTCAAATAAATGAAACCCTTGTTATATTTTACGGAAACTACATCCACAATGGCATCTATGCTATTGCCCGAATTAATTAGTTCTACAGCTAACCGTTGTGTGTGTCCACTCCGGAGTTGTGAGAGTGACAGATCATCGCTTTCTACTTTCCTTTTAAATTACCAAATATATTACCCTTTTCAATTTTAATGCTTGATTAAACAATGACAGCGGCAGCAATCGTAGTTCTAGCACGTAAAATAAGCTTTGTGCTGTTATGTGTGAAGCTTCCAATGGAGCTAGCTAGGTTAGTTCGATCCGTCCCACAAAGATTTTACGAAGAAATGTCTGAAAGCGCAAGTTGCTAACTTATGCAGTCCAAATCCGAATGACGCTTTAACGATGTAACATTTATTTATGTTAGTGTCCAATAATGTTCTTGTCGAAAGCAAAATTGGTTCTGTCTAACCACGCTCGATGACCGAGTAGAAATCTGCCGCCACCACATGTTACATTAGACGTGCGATAAAATAATGAAGATAAGTAAATACATATAACTGATACTACTAAATACACCTGTCTTTCGATTCAGATCTCGCACATTAGAATTGAAGAGCTTCTTTCAATATTAATCGTCGTAATAGTGCTGTACAAAGCGTGTTTATCTACTGATTTTAACGGCACATGAGGCGATCTCAGTTCGGAACTGAGCTTCACTACAGTTACGGCAGCACCACGCGTGAAACTTACTAGTCTATTCATATCGGTCGTTTTGTTAACAAAACTAATTGGTCATCTTCTAACCTATCCTAATTTTGTTTTTACCTGTAAGGATATATATTATTATAAGGATGGCCTTTGGTAGTATATAAACAGGGAAATAGTCGTAATTAGAGCCAAAAGAGGATTTCGCATGGCAAACAGAAATATTTTATATGAAATTGTTGTGCCTCTCTGGTATCATTGATTTTTCCAGCGAAAGAGGTTGTCAGTTGCTTATGGCATTTTTATATGCAAAACTGCAATAACAATCTACAGGTCTACAAGGAATCATATTGGGAACTTCAAAACAAAATAGATAAATACAGGAATGAGAAATAGTTGTGTAATATAACGTGTGTCATAATGGCACTACCTTTATATGTCAGACATGCAAAAAAGGCGTAGCTTTGTGCAATCGATTTTGGACCTGATTTTGACTGCTGAAAGGCGGCAAAGTGTCAATGTTTTTCTTTATGTTCTATTGCATTTAACCAAACACTGTTTTCCAACCAAGCAATTTCCCTGACTCACCCCTATTTGGACAGGGTCAGTCAGAAGCTCAAGAGGAGACGGGGTGACAAATATATAACATCATCATTGTCACTATTAAAGTACATACCTGTACCCACCACACGGCCGTTTGATATTGAAAGGCGTAATGTCGGCTCTTTCAGATATAGCTTCTTACTAAACGATTGCGCTGACTTTTCAAAACAGACCTCCCTTTCATGGTTGTCACCAATGCCCTTTCCACGTGTTATGTAGTCACTTTGAGTTAGTCAGGACAGTGTGAGGGTTTGCGGCGAGACGGCACCTGGCGGCGTTGCTTAAGGCAATAATAAACAGAACGCGACGAACAGGAAATCGCACTACGGGATAATTGACAGCAACAACAAAGATCAAGATATTCTGGCAATGTCATTGGATGCTAAAGTAGGATAATACTCCTCTTTCGAAGACAAGTGCTTTCTCCTCACTTACGAAGAACGTCTAAAACTAGAGATTATTTTGCAAAATATTTCACCAAACATGTTTTTTCGAACCGCTCAGATTGGGGTGATAATGGCTCGTTCTGCAAGTTCGGCGGCCCCAAGGCTTCAGGGAAAAGTGGCCATTGTAACGGCATCAACCGATGGGTGAGAACGTTTATAACACCTAGAACTAGGACTAACTAGAATAAGAAAAACTTGTACGAGGCAGTAGAAGAAAAAAATATGTTTAGAGGGCAAAATACGAGGTGCTTTGCCAAATGCACGCTCTTGTTGTACAAGTATGAATCAACAATGAATAATAATAGATCTCTGCGTATTAAATTTTAATTGAAATATTGTGACACAGTATTTTTTTTTGGTAAAGCTTGTGGAATTTAACAAAAATACCTTTCGCGCAGTCAATGAAGTTTTATGAATTTATCGCTTCACAAACCATAAGAGCAGGCTTACAGGGCACGGTAGTATGGAGTATTACCACGCAGAAAAAAAATACTGAAAAATTGGACCAGGACGATAAACGTGGAACATTACCTTTTTTTCGTCACCGTGTTAATAATGAAGTTGATAATGAAGCAATCAAACGCCGACGAGCAACCTCAATTTTTATCCTGCTGATTATAGCTTGAACGTAACACGAATCCGTTCACGGTTTTACGCAAATCAGATAAAACACCCAATTTTGTTACTCGCAACGAGAAATTTTACTATCATTTAATGTCACCTTAAGACGCTATAGTATTACGTAGAGCTTGATTCGGTAGAGATAGCGCTAATTGTTTTGCTATTATTGTTAATCTCTATTTTGGACACTCATTAATTGAAAAGCACTTCATTAGCATTGGCTTTGCGATAGCTCGTCGCTTAGGGCAGGAGGGCGCTAACATCGTGATTTCATCGCGGAAGCAGGCCCACGTCGATAACGCGGTGGATCAGTTATCTAAAGAAGGACTCTCTGTAACTGGGGTCCCTTGTCACGTAGGCGACACCGCGCAGAGAGCGAATCTTTTTAAGGTTGGTGCACTGTGGGCTTGCCAACAATATCTGTTATTGTCATTATCATTGGAACTCATACAACAATCAGGAGATGGCTGATTGCGGATAGAGATTTATCCTGAGGTACCATGATTGGACGCACTTGAAATAAAATATTGAGTTTACAACAATAAAAAAGCTAACATAATTTATGTGACGCTTCGTAATACGGTAAAGTGCTAAATATTAGATCTGGTGAACCTTCCTAATCTTTTTTCATACGAGTCCTAAGAACTGCCCGTTGTTGATTCTAACCCTCATTTTTGTAAGACCGTATAATGACAATAAATTTAGATTACTAAACTTTAAACAGAAGAAGAGGGAATATGCTCACGTAGCAATCCTTATTACGCAAGTAGAAATCCTTCATTTCCGATCTATATATTTTCAGGTAGCTAAGGAAAAGTTTGGTGGTCTCGATATATTGGTGAGCAACGCAGCTGTTAACCCATCCGCTACTCAGGTTTTTGATGTAAGTTGCATTTCTCAGTGTTTGAGTCATCGAAGACCTTACACATGCATAGTTTGACGCTATTTTATATTGCATTTTTCCAGACCCCTGAAAGTGCTTGGGACAAAATCTTCGATATCAACGTCAAATGCGCCTTCCTTCTGACGCAGGAGGCCTTACCACTGCTGGAAAGAAGTTCTTCGCCTTCCATTATTTACATTTCTTCGATAGCTGCTTATCAGACTATGCCGGTACTATTTGAAATATCCATACATTTTTTACGACACGGTGATAATCTTGAATTATTGCAAGTAGAACCCTTTGAAGAAGCACTTAACGCATGCCCATTTTATTTATAAAGCTAACCAATTGTTTAAATTTCGTAATAAGATAATACACATTTTGCTTCCTTCGAAGCACTTGTCTCATTAATACTGTTGACAGATTGCGTTAGCTAGCTCGAATGTATGCCGAACACAATTCGTGGCAACAAGGTTCTACAGTTGTACCAATTTAAACATGTACTCGCGGTGTACTTGTCAATGGTTTATTGCTATTGCAGATGTTGGGAGCGTACTCTGTATCCAAAACCGCTCTTTTGGGTCTAACTCGCGCGGCGGCGGTGCACTTAGCGCCCAAGATTCGTGTCAATTGTGTAGCGCCAGGCATTATTAAGACACGGTTCAGCCAGCTACTGTGGGAAGATGAAACCGTATGCAAAGAGATGATGGAGATAACCCCACTTAAGCGGTATGTTGTTTCTCTACACTACCATTTGACAAAGGACAAATACTCTCTATTCTATTATGTACTACAAGCTTTTGAAACTTTACGCTAGAAAACGCCAAATAATGGATTTGAGATATCGCCAATTTGTATTTTTTGTCTTTGTACGTTCACTTGTGTTTTGCAGGTTGGGAGTTCCTGAAGATATCTCTGGCGCAGTGGCGTTTCTGGTTTCTGACGATGCTTCTTATATTACCGGAGAGATATTGCCTGTTGCCGGTGGATTTTTTTGCAAGATTTAGTAAGAGGATACAGCAGCCACTGTAGCAGTATTATCGACATCGGTACTTTTCTTGCGGCTCACTTCAATAGATTCGGTGAACGGAGTTGATGAAGCCAAAAATAGAGTAATTTTCACAAAAGCAACTGTTCGAATAGTAGCACTTTAAAAACCTGCTTGGTGGTTAATAATCTCTCTACAAAATCAGTTTTCATAAAACATACTACATGTTTAATAAAATGTTTAACTGTTACTTCATCCTGGGGATTCGATTCGAAACACTAGTTTTGCCGAATAAACATTAGAACTTTTATTATATCTACAAGTTTTACGCCTGGCATCGCTGTTAAGCATTCCATCAGATCAAAACTAGATGTGTCTATGTCCAAATCTGAACCTAGATCACAACTTGCCCCTTTAAGCTATCTTTCATCACTTTTGTTATCACTCCACTATTAGCAAATTACTCGACTATTATAATTTTGTAACGCTTGTGTGGTATATAAGCCGTCAATTGCCGTAATATGATCTAAATAAATAGCATTTATACTGAATAGCACCTTAGAAGAATCATTGGGTCTGTTTCAATAGATGTGCCGTAAATACCGAAAAGGCATTTGTTGAACAGACGTCCAGGACGATGTGTCGTCATATGCAGGTTTGTCAATGAACAAACGACGAACCAATCAATCAATGATTACCCGCTTTGAGAAAAGACAATGTTATATTGTTTTTTTTATTTTTCACTCATTAATTTAAACAACAACTTACGCTCTCTTATAATTATAATCCGTCTGTTAATTTAAGCAATGATGCCGGTGTCAAGCTACAACAATTACACTGAAAATGTAGGTACTGCCTTCCGTTTAAGCAGTCCGAAGATTCAGCTGTTCGATGAAACACGCATTAGAGATGAACACTGTCTTAATCATAATTATAATAACATAAACAGCACTAGCTTGCTATATACTTAGATGCACATCACTTTGCTTACTATGTACAGAATTGGGAAATATGCTCCTAAAGCAATAAATATCCCTGATTTGCTTACATTCCCCCTTGTCTAAGTTTTTCTATCGCACGCACCTTTTCAACTATGCATCCTTTGAATCACTTGAGTACGTTGAGAAATATATATAATGGTGTGCTAGTGAAGAGGGGAATATTAAGCCTGGTTCAATATTTGTGCTCGCCATAAATGAGTACCTCTGCACAATCCCCAGCCAGCGTTTCTCGTTTGACTAACATACAAGGATGTGTGTATTTACTTAAACATAAGGCAATATATTGTGACATTTACGCGTTCACGTGATTCTAATTCGTCACTTTTACCTAGCTTTTGTCACCACGAGTTTCCTCCTGCCAGGGCTCTTCTTCGGTTAACCGCTCACCATGTCGTTTTTTGATATGCATATAAACAGAACTCCGCCACTTAGCCTTGTAGTCACAGAGAGAACAGCTAAATGGCAATGGCTCTTGATGAGTAAACTCATGCTGTGTGTACAAATACTTGTGGCGCGTGGCAAAGTCACATTTTCCGCATTTGTATCGAGGTTCCTTATCGTGACTGAGCCGATGGCTAGCGATTCTGTGGCGAGCTCTAGCGCGATAGCCGCATTGATCGCAGGCATAAGGAAGCTCTGCAGAATGCATTTCTGCCATATGGGCGTACAATGTCGCTGTTGAAAGGAAAGCTGATTGACAGACATGGCAAGGTAAAGCCCGTGGGGCTACGTGCACTTTTTGTTTATGCACCTTAATATAATTACGTCGCCTTGACACATAATCGCATTCATCACATCGAAAATATACACGGCCATCTATACGGACCGCCAACGGCTTGTCATCGGTGTCTTCGATATGTTCAACTTCGGCTTCATCGGATGGTTGGGTTAGCTTTACTTCTGTCGAACTCACTCTTTCAAAGGAAGCAGCTGAATCAAGTTCACCTTCAACTATGTAGGCCTCCATTGCTTCCGTGCCCGGCCCTTCCTGGAATAGCAACACGTATTCCTGACGGCCGCTCGTCGTACCATCGGCTCCGTAAAGCTGCTCCACGAGCATTACGTGCTGTCCATTTTCGGGATGACCTGTAATAACACATTTATCCGACTGCAAAACTGAGCTTTCTTCCCCAAAATTGACTAACTCTTCCGGCTTCCGTGTTTGCTCATGAGGCTGCTGGACACCCGCGTAGTCATCCTCACGTTGACGAACACCTTGGCTGCTGTGATCGTTCACCTGTAACTTCAGGTCGTTAACTTCGGTGATTGACTTCGGTCCCTCCTGGCTTCGATTTTCTTCAGATTCTTCATTTGTTTGCGGCCCTCTTTGCTCATCTGGATCGTTATCATTATTGCCGTAACGTATTTCCTGGGAAACTCCTTCTCGGCCAGACTGGTTCTGGTCAGATTCCTCCTGGTTACGGTCCTGCTCACTGAGCCGACGTTTTTCGTGATCGACTACCGGAGCGGTCATGTTTACATCCTGACTCCAGTCCGTATTCTGTTGCTCGGTGCACGTCACTGAGTTTGTTGGTTCTGCTTCTATCTCAGGCACATCTGAGAAGGCACAACGTTTACGCATATTAAAAAGGCTGGATACTTATTACTAGCGAATTCATCCAGTGTATACAGTCAGTCCTCTAAGGCAATGTGAATTCATAAAGCTGGCAGTAGGCCGGATCAATTTCCTTTGTTTCCTGCTGTCACAACCAATTCGTTTTCAATAGAGACGCCAATATTTAGCTATAATGTCTTACTCTTATTAGTATCAGAAGAAGAGACGTTAATCAGATCACAGTTTAGTTTGCCTTGCTCCGCTTGGCCAATGTAATGCCAGCAAGCTATTAAAGATCATATTAATAAATGATTAATTATATAAATAAATAATCAATGTGTTCATTAATCTACCAAATATGTCAACTAACAATAAATACAAAATGGCAACTAGCATGCGAAAAATGTGTTTTGTAATTTTTGCAGTGCAAACTCATCGAGCGTCATCATTAGTTCGAACAAGGTAAAACATCCATAAACTTTCGCTGGTCTGGGATCTGCACCCCCACGCTGCTCAAGAGGCGCGTGATAATTTACTATCGTCCCTTATGTCTACGCCAGCTGTACTACTCGAATATAGCAGAGTTCGCATGCAGTTAAGTATACATGTAAGTTAATAAGAGGGAGTTGCTGAACTCCCTCTTATTTTGCTCACCCATGAATATTCACCAGCGTTTGGCCAATAACTTTGGCTTATAATGAATACATTAAGTGAACTGGAGTATAATACCAAAAAAAATTATTGTTTTCAATTTGACTACCAAACTAGGTTCATGCCTTACTCTTTACGCATACAGTGTGATTGTTTTCGTTATTAGCTGGCCCTCTACCTAAAAGCTGCTCCCTTATTTGTATAAAGACCTAAAAAGTATATTTCTTTAGAAACGAGGGCGAAAGACTAGCATGTCTAAATGAATCAATTCAAAGCTATATAAATCAAAGTCAAAGCAACCATAGTAATCAATTATATGTAGGAAATCCTACCATGACGGCTTTTTTTATTTATCCCCGTTTACCGAGCTTTCTATGCACGATTACTTAGCGTTTATAACACGTAGCTAAAAATATTTCTTAAAAACGAAGTACCATTCAGTACACTAGTGTACATGTTCCGTAAAGATAATTTTGAATATGCACCATCATAAGAGTGGGTTCATTTTGTAAGCGCTGCGGACTAAATAGCAAGTAATTAGCAGAACGACAATTCCTGTATCAAACTAAAGGCATGTAGTACGACCGCATCTGATGGTAACAGCAATGTTTTCAAATTTAAAGCCGATCGTATCTATCAATCTTTTCAAATCAAAACTTTTATTCCGGCACATGTTAGCACTTTCTTATTGTCAGCGTTCGCATCAATACGCTCCATCTACAGGATGTCATTGCTTCCATCTGCAAGAAAAAGGAAAGGTTAGAAAAAGCGAGTTCTTTTCCTATATTTGTATTTATGTACATTTAGTTATATTATTATTATTTAATGGACATTAATAGATTTGATTATGATTATACGCCACTAGATTTAATGTAGGCTTGTAAGAATGGAACACGATGACTTCATGCTGGCACAAAAAATATATTGTACTTTTCTTATGTATATAGGTTTATTACATATGCTAATAAATATCGAAGCGTATAATGCACATTTCGTTGTCTGTATCTCGTTGACTTTCCCGAGTAGGCAGTCGTTGATTACAAACCAAAGCTTCCGTCACACACCTTCATTGTAGGATCAAGCAAACACTTAGTTGGAATACTATATGATTACTCTATCCATTAAGTATCCACGACAAAACGAAAAATGTTCGGCCTTTACGCTCATTTATAGCCCACCAACCCATAATGTATACAACTTTATACCTGTTTCTAATTCCTAAAGTATTGACAGAAATAATAGAGGGTTACTAGTCCTTACCACTTCCGTTTATTGCAGTCGCTAGTTTGACCGCTTTTTTTAGGGAATTATACTTCCTGCCAGGTTGAACGTCAGAAACCAGGATGATTGAATATAAAGCCCGATCATTTTTTGTGTGTGGATCCGATAGGCATTGCTTTAACAAAAT
Source organism: Varroa jacobsoni (assembly GCF_002532875.2). Taxonomy (NCBI): domain Eukaryota; kingdom Metazoa; phylum Arthropoda; class Arachnida; order Mesostigmata; family Varroidae; genus Varroa; species Varroa jacobsoni. The sequence goes on along the minus strand of NW_019213095.1, from coordinate 360,003 downwards.
ATTTTCATCAATAAGTATACTCCCTTCGTAATGCCATACTAATCGGAATTGTAAGCATACCACATTTTTATGATAATGAATCAAGCAATATTGATTTCAATAACAGCGATATAGATACAACAAAAACAAAAAGGGCTACTCAGTAAGCTGTACAAATTGATTCTAATATCATCTTAGTTTTCTTTTTTTTGCAAGGTTGACAAAACTAAGTAATTCGCAGGACTGTAGCCGTAACTTGAAAATATGTAACTGACAATTTGTCTAATGTTTTATTTTCTCTACCACCCGCAATCTCTGCAGTAATCATAGAAACCTTGCAAACGAGTAGCTAGGCTTAATAGGGCGTATCGTTCGAAAAGACGGTAGGCTTTAGTCGTTTGCGATAGACTCGTTTCGTCAAAGAAAAGCAGCTTTAATAACCGCGAAAGCTTTCCCTATTTAATAGCAACAGCGACTCCCGAAAATCATACAAATTACCCTCACTGCGCAGTTCATAAGTCGCTTAACTTCAAATAGCGGCGTCAATGCAAATCACACAATCCAATCTTTCAGAAATATGCTTATAATCGTGACAGTGCGAATGTTTATTTACTACTATCGCGATCATTGACGCTTTTATATCTCTCGTGTCTGATAGAGCATCCTTATCTTTTCTTTAACTTAGGGCTGTTTATCGGGCTAGCTTTACCTATAGAAAACGTTTCGCGCCCTTAATTCCAGAAAAAAATTAGCTTCTTCACACTTAACGCTGACTTACTCGTTTACAAGAAAGCATAAGAAACGCAGAAAGTAGGGAACACCGCTCTGCGCGTTGCAGTAAACTCAGGAAACCCGGTCTCTCAGGCGATTCTGATCCATCCTTTCGTTTGATACAAACTTCTTTTGATTCTCGACATATTACTGTGACCTCTTGCGCTGAAATTCCTATTCTCGTTCAATACTCATGACAGTATTTAAACCTAGTTATCATCTTTCAATACGATTACTTCATGCCAGTCTGCTCTTAATCTCCCAGTTTTTTTTATTTGAGCCTACGAGACTAGAGTTTTAGAAATCAGTTTCAAGCAATACAGTGACAGTCAGTGTGGCATATCAAATACGGTATAAAATATTGATTCTTTACAAATATACGTATATACAAATTTATCAAGAAAGTATTGACCGTTTTTTTTAGCTGCAATAGTAGATATACTAAAATTATTGCAAAAACTGTTATTCAGATCTAAGACGGGACGCTTTGGTTATGAGGGAATTCATAATAAAATTCACTTCATTTCACAATTTTGTATAACAAAGGCACAAATGCTGCCAAGGCTCATCAAAAAGTGCATGTTATTTATGGTCAAAATGCGTTATCGAATAGTTTTGCGTTTTTCGTTCCGCGAATGACTATGTGAAAGAAGTCCCTCGCAGTGGTCTATCAATGACGGTAAAAAAAATTATGAAATTATTTCATAAAAACGCGTAAATAACCAAGGAACTACACACCCATCAGCGCTCAGTTTTGAGTCATTTAAAGAAAGCTGGCTACAAAGGAGCTTCATGCCTGGGTACCGCATGAATTAAAGCAGAATTATTTCTTTGACCATATTTCCATCTTCGAGATTCTCTATAAACGCACCGAAATCGAAGCATCTGTAAAGCGGTTGATCACGACTAATAAAAAACGAAGCACATATGATGATCAGACTGGTGCCAAAAACGTGATGTTATGTGTTCCATGGGATTGCAAAGGAACCGCGCATTGAGTTGCTGTTACCTGGCAAAATGATTGATTTGGACTTTTACTGCCGAAAATTAAAGTTATCACAATCCACTGAAAAAGTCAGCTGGAACTGGTGAACAGAACAGACATCGTCTTTAATCATCACAATGCCAGACCACATACAGCTTACTACCTGGCAAAAATTAAAAGAACTTCAATCGGAAGATTCAATGCATGCGTCGAACATTGATGGAATCGTAACAATGTCGGAAAAGTGGCACAGCGTCATTGATCAAAATGGCGCATCCTTAGTGTGATAATATTATTTAGAAATAGAGGAAATATTTTCCTTAAGTTTGACTTAGAGACGGTCAACGCTTCTAAAAAATTATATATACACCGATATATTTAGGTATACGAGCCTATATGATCCACTATTAAAGATTCAATAAATTATTGAAAGAAGTAAACAGAAGTGAAAGTCCCAATCAAAAACGCTACACTTTAAATCTGAACGCTTATGCAAAGCTATTTATACGTATGTTTAAAGCTTACACTAACTATAATCAATAGTATTCTATATCATCTTGCTCTGATGTTGTCTAGCCTCTTCGCTTCTGGCTTTCCTTCAATAACACGCCCTTCAATATTACTCACTGAACGCTTTGGAATATACAGGTAAAATATTATTGACATCGTATCGTCTTACTAAAGTTACTTCCGTGTTCAGAGATATAATGGGGATTTTTCTTCCTTCATGTGCAGGATGTCCCACAATTAAGTTATGGGTGACAGTCTTAACTTAGTATCGCAATGACCTTTTTTTATTAGTCCTCAGAGGCTCTCATGCTCAGTAATATCTTACACTAAAAACGTCCAAAAAAACAATATGGTATACTAATTAATCGAATTGATAGATATCATGTAACACGGATAAACCCATCGATTTCTTGGCTTGCTTGCTGAAGAATACTAACTCTTCAACCAAGATTGACAGTTGTGATCGTACTGATTCAATAACCTTGACCGCATAAACCGCAGTCGTGCCACTTCAATCATTATTGGTCTATGTATATTTGGAGCGACTGCCCACGCCAAACAATGGAACGTTTAGCCAGAAGCAAAGCTTTCCGCATCCAACAGTGTAAGAAGTCCGCCACTAGTTCTTCAAAAATGTTAACGACATTGTCGTAGTCACCGTTATTCTCAAATGAAGTTATACACCATCACCGCATCACTATTACTCTTTGATATCCAGAACTGAAATTGCGTTCATGAAAAATATCGCATCTTTGAGAGTCACTTTGTTGGAACCTGATAATAGAATTACCAAAAATGACTAAACTGGTGTCAGAGAATATTTTTTCTGTATTCTCTAGAGTTTAAAAATTGCACACAAAGCTGTTAGAACACAAAACCAAGCTAGTTGCATTGCTTGCAATACGGCAAAATAATTTTCTTAAAAAGACATTTTCACATTTAGACGAACTCACCGCAGTCTAACGGCGTTCATGATTAATACCAAGTAGAGTCCAAAGTGCGTTTTGACGAAAAAACCAAAAATAGCGGGCATTTTCTCAATATTTTCAAACTTCCTGATTTCCATCCTGAATTTTAATGGCACATTTACTATTATGCTAAGCTTACTCTGCAACACTACCTAAAGTGAGTCGCTTTAAATAGAACCAGTATATAGTTTTATCCGCCATTGAGACGCATTAGGATATTCTGGTCCAGCTCAAATCGAATTGTTCAAAATTATCAAACGTTGAAGTCCGAAGTAACGCTTAGACTAGGCTGATATTAATGGATGTTATAATAAAAGATGCGCTGCTACTCTAATGATAAGAACAGTAGAGAACCACAATCTTTTATAACGTATAAATACTTCGTACGTATGTCTTATCCATATGCCATGAAATACGTCTGATCCTACCTCTTGATCCAAATACGATTGAATTTGTCAAACGCTAGAATGATGCACGTTTGTTAATGGTACTTGATTGACCAAGAGAATACTTGATTAAAAAATGAACTTGGCCACTTATGTTGTACATTATGAGCTTTGTACGTGCATTTAACTCAATTACCGCCATTATGATTCCTAGTGTAAACAATGTTTATGCTTTAACCATATTTCATATGATACCCAATAATAAATTTTCGATATCCAGGTAGAGCTATTTCTATTAATGTACCCACGAATAAACGGATAACTATGTCTGGAATTGGCCATTCCGGGCCAAACCTCCACCTTTTCCTAATGATTTTATGGTTATTTTACCCATCAGTATGAATTAACTAGTACTGTTGCCACAAAGCGTTAAAAAAGCAAGCATCACAAATAGAGGTGACAATGCCAAAGATAGTACGCAATTGACAAGCATAAGATTTCTTACATATTTCGGCAACTGTGGGCTCACTATTAAGTGTTACCATTTTATATTATTGTTTATAGTATCGAAAAGGTTGTATCAAATTCGCTTACGACGAGTTTTGTTTCGCTTGAGGAGCTACAGTAGGATCAGTTGAGTCAGGTCGCAAGGAGAAGTAATTTGATATGGAAGCGACAGAGGTTATCGAGGTCCAGAATAGACCACCAGTCTGAGTTACACCCTGCCCGGATTCGTCTTTGCGATCTTTGTTGATACTTGTTTCTTCAACCTGACTGGGAGAAGTAGGCGATAAGGGGTAGAATGGTATAATTGACGACGCAGCAGGTTTTGGAGCAACAGTTGGATAAATGCCCTTTAACGCGTAGTGTTCCTTGACCATTAGCAGCAATGTGTCTTCCGATTCCCTATGAATAAATCCAAATACGCAAAATATATGCAAAAAACATGTTCCATGCATCCGCTCAATTAGAAACGTACTACGTTCGTGACACAATTAGTTCTTCAGTTCATCAAGTGAACAAACATTGATAGCCAGATGTAAAATTATAACTAGCGAATCCAAATTTGAACGTTTCTCATAGTCTATCAGCAATAATAATAATGTAACACTTCCTACCAGTAACAAGCATGGCTGAACAAAACGGAGAGGTACTCGTTGAAACTCTCTAAGGGACCTTCCTGCAGAACATGGTCCACTCTGCGACCTTGATTCAATGCCCAGCCATCAACCGCCGATTCTGTGCTGTTAGAGGTTCCTTCTATAGCCGAACCCTGTATAATTAACACGGCAAAGTAAGTAGTTAATATATTACGTAAAAACTTACTATTATGTCAAACTCAGTATTGATCTGGTGTTATTGATTTTCGGTAAATCTTTAAAATATTTCTATAAATCCACTAATGAATCAATATCCATCATAAAAGCATGTATGCTTCCCAGAAACCAAATTGTGTTTTTATTGGTCGAGCTTTCTTGGTGAGTACTTTCTAGGAGATGCTGCGTAGTAACCAATGCTCCTTAGCACGGTTCTAGTTTGCTTCGTAAGATTAGATAATTAACTATCTACAACGAAATGCGTGTATTCCCCTTTAACAAACTTTCAGCAACAACAATTGTTTAAGAAAACGTCAATGGCTATTCGATATATATGTCCGGCGTTTACCTGCATGCCTCTCGAATTATTGCTCGGCTGTTGTTCCGTGCTGACGGAGTCGCGCCTATGTAAAGAGCTGCTTAAAGCAGAAACAGCGTCGACGAACTTCTGTTTAACTTCTGTTGACACCTTCTTTAAAGATTCTTTAACTTCAAGGTGCATCCGTTTGCGTCCTTTGTGGTGTGGAATTTGAGCAGGTTCCAGTGTAACAGAGGGATCAATCAACGGCTCCATTCTATAGGCCTACAAATCAATATATGTGGGTTATCACAATCACCGCCAGCAAATATTTCAGAATCAGTAATAACCTATTATACTATATGAAGCTTCAGCAATGTGCGATTGTACTAAATACATTAATTATAATTCAAACATTGTAATTAAAAATGGTTTTACACAATGTCCTTAGGCAGCAATTAAGTTTAAATCCTAAAAAAATCGATACCTTTGCCTTAGCTGTACTTCAGTAAAATTCAATATACATTGATTACTATAAAGGTACGTTAGAGGAAGTTGTTTCTATGAAAATTATATTGCAAATGAAGTAAAGGAAGGCTTACGATAGGGTCGTAAGGATGATAGATGTTGAAGTATCGGGGGCAAGTGGGAAGACGGAAGTCCTTTCCTAGTGTTTCATTTCCTCGCACAACAATGAACATCGCAATTGGCGAGCCCATTGCAAAGAAACAGTCCGGAGCGAACTCAAGTTGAGGGTAGTTCACTGTCAGCTGGCCAGTGCCTTGAATAATGTTTGTAAAATATTTATAAATTATAACTAATATATGTACAACTAACCAAATATATAAAACTTCATCCATAAGCGATTTTGGAGCCGGAAAAACAAACAAAAAACAGGCTAAAATCTAGAAAATAACCACGTTTATAGTGGTGAATTGTTTCTCACATTTAGTACATCACGAAAAATTGTGTGCATAGCTTTTCCTCCAATGATGCTTTATTCGAAGACTTGTTTTTCTTTTCCGTCCTAACATAAAAATCGACAATTTTTAGTATCGCACATGTATCCAGTTATATATTCGTCAGGTTTCAGACTATTTACCTTCATTTCCTTGAACAAGAAACTCGGCTCTAGTATAACTCTGTTTCCTTGAAAGTACTTTTCGTGGGAAACGCTCAACAGCATTAATAATTTTTCTAACTGAGCCTAGTGGAAGACCTAGTTTTAAGAGGTCGGATTCATTCATAAACGCCAATGCCTGTATGTCGACTTCAGCATCGCTGAGTCTTGACACGTGACGCCGATCAATCGCCAGCTGATCAAAAAGTTCCTCTAGCGTAGATGGAGTTACTGCAAATGGAGATAAATTAGATGCTGATTTGGCGGAAGCGACCGAACTTCTCGAGAGTTGTTGATGCGATAATATGTCATAAAGGATCATGGAACCTACAATTGAGAAAAACGCAATAAATATTAAGCCACATTACGCTTTGGAATTCGGCGTGCCTAAAAAATAACTTGCTGGTATTCATTTTAAGGGAAATCGTTTTTAAAGAATATCCAGATTTATTTTCAAGCATATATACAGATTATCCATTTTTACCTCCTAAAAATTCTCCGTAGTCCTCCCGCTATTTTTTTAGTTAATTTCTAACAGACTATACTCACATGTGATAATTACACTTCTGTATTGCACGCGCGTTTCCCGTCGATGGATTCTATTAACTAACCTATATACAACGAAGCTTCACCAGTTAAATCCAATGCCTATAGTACCAGCCGTACGAACAACCTTTACAAACAACAAAGTGCGTAAGCAACGTCTCACCTAGACTGTGTCCTGCAAGGCCAATCGTGCCGGTGAAGTTAGGGTTCCGTTTCTTGAACAGGTGATGTAAACGATTAAGCTCGGAGCCCACGTGGTCAACAATAGTTTGACAATAGACGGGCGATGTGTATAAGAGAGCGTCCAGGATTGTGTCGTTTGAGAATTCTCGTACTCGGCTAATTGTATTGATTGTTATCTTCTGTAGTTTCCTGTTTCATCACAGACCCACAAGAAACATTTAAGACTGAACTTTCCATTCAATACATTGCCACCTATTATTCAGTAAATAGATAAAAATACCAAAGTCAAAAAAAAAACGCCGAAATAAACCAGCCCATTTGATGTTGTAACTTTAAACATAGTCAGACCTTTTCTGAAGGTCACTGTAAATTACGTGGCACAGTTCTCTTAGACTGTTGTCCTTTCAGTGAGTACGATTCAGCCAAGCTACCTCAGTACCATTTACGACTTTAGTCAAAGGAGTGACTCACTCGTCAAGTCCGGTAGTTTCACCATGCAGCTTGCTATGCCAAGATACCGGCAGAAATTCCACCCTGCCCACTTTCCCCGTCTGGAATTGTTCGCCAAAATGGTTCTGTATTAATTGATTGCTCATCGAACGGAAATCATCAAGGCACTGTTCGACCGTACGCATCTTCAAGTCGCACACTGCTCCGATACCATGCACAACAAATATTAAATGGTCAATTGTCTGGCCTTCACCGGGTTCGAATGCTGCCTCTGTCGCTTGATCCGCGCCACGCTTGACGATTCGGGGCCGAGGTGTGCTGTCCTGCAATTAACAGGGTAAATGTAAAAAGTATGTGTTTTCAGGTCATGCAGTCACTGAGAACTCAACTGAAGCATATGTCTCTTTCTAGTTTTTCTATATTGCTCAAAGCTTGTTTCGAATAGGTTCAATGAAATAGTAATAATATTAGTCCATCATAAGTACATAATTGCTGCTGGAAATCCAACATAATTCTAAATTTAATCATGCAGTAAGAAACAAATGAACGTTTGTTCTCAGCACCTCGTTTATCCCAGTGACTACATTAACTACATATATTCTACGTGGAATAAAAAACGTATTCGACATAACGCCGGATCGCAATAGCACTCATCTTAAGAAAGCTATTTCATATATATATATATACATAAGCAATCAATAGTTGACAGTTCTATTAATGCCGTAATGAAGAGACGCACTGATATGTTGCCCCATTCGTCGGTGAATCCACTCGGAACGTGATGCGTCATCAAAGTGGCGCTGTAGATTTTGACGTAATGGCCAGAACCAACATCGATTTGTCTGTTCCACTTATTTAAATTGTGACACTTTTGAAAGCTTTCCTACAAACAAAGCAATATAGGAAATCCAGTTAATAATCAAGTTACACTAAGCGCTACTTAAAAATCAGCTAATAAATGGTACCTCTGTCCAACCTAAGGTCCACGTCGCTTATCTTCAGTTTGGGCTCGCATCATAATTAGACCAAGAACAAATAAAAAGAAAACTAGAAGTGTATAAGAAAAAATGTTGACATAATTTACGAAAAAGTCTGTAACGATACTCATTTTTGCTTTAATTGTCATAAACTGTAGTTTCTGTCATAGTATATGTAGGCGGGTAAAACAAAACCAGCCCGACAATCCATTTCACTGAATATCAAATGATGAACTTTATCGACTTCATGAGAGAATATTTCTAGTATTTTTAGAAACTCTAATAATGTAAAGAATGTAAACTAACAATTCGTTCCATAAATGCGTTAATTAATTATGTAATCAGGTCATGATCCTAACGAATTAACTCATGGTCCTTGCTTGTACAAACCTCAAGAAGATGGGCAGTATCCTCTTCGTAAGGCGTATATCTGCTTTCACCTTCACCTTTGTAGAACCAAGTGCAGCGACGGACGTGAATGGCCTCTGGTTCGGTCCAATAAACCGGATACATCTTTTTTGACGAAAGGTCCACCTCGAACCGACCTCCACACACCGTTACGATGCCTGATCCAGCTATATGAGCTTGACGGCAGAAATGAGTAAAAAGTTTATTTGATACTGCAAATATAAGGCTATGTACGTATTCGGCTTGAGATGTGAGAACAGGTTTATGTGGGGACACCTATAGTAGAGATAATTCGAGAGCAGCCGCACTTCTAGCAGGCCATCCACATACCCTTACGGCAACATAATTACTGAGAAAAAGTACTCATTGTAAGACTGTTTGCGGTTGTACCATGTTGTCCTGGGAAAGGTTCACGTTGTGAAATAAGCTGTAACTGTCTTTCACCACTGAAAACATATCTTTGCGAAGTTCGCAGAGACAAACTACTCTTAGACAATTTGGTTGTTTATTCTATTCATCCCGGTTAGGGACCCATCATATGTTGGTCGTTAAAAGACTACTGGCCGTAAACAAACCTGCCCCACTATAATCAGCAAGCTGCCCTATTTCTGTACTAACTCTAGTAAATGCGCCAAATCGGTTCATAATATATATTTGTATATAAATATACCAATTACCATTTTCGAGTTCGTTTGAGTCAAGCAGACTGAACGGTGTCCAATTGTTGTTGTTGATGCTCATGGATCTTTCCAACGACCCACTGCTACTTGCCCCTCCGCTGGTACTGGTCCCCTCGATACCGGTAGCCGCGCTAGCGCTGTTGCTACCGGTTGCAGTCTGTCTCATGTAAAACCAATGTGGCTTCAGTGGTGGGGGTAAAGGTGACGGTGCCCGGTTGGGCGGTTCGAATGGTAAACTCGTCGGCCGAGTTGCGCTAGTTGTACCAGTCTCAGGAAAAGAACGTCCGGGCTCCCCCAAACTACTGGGGGCGCTTCCATTTCCAGATGAAGAAACACCAAACTCATTTGTGAGAATTTGGCGAATCTCTGTAAGACACGGTAACCCAACAGCAATATTGATCCAGTTGATGCTTATTATTATTATGCTTCCTTATTTTCGACAAAAAATGTACTAAACCATATTCACGAATAGACTGCGCTTGTAGAGCTTCAGCCAATCTCCTCGTAGATGTTTATTTAGCAACAATGTAATTGATGTACGCATATGTATAAAATTTAAAAATTAATATTCTGTGGATCCTGTGCTGTCCAGTGTTGTACTTATAACACAGATAATCGATTCATTTCATGTGGCCTTTGTAAATTTCCGTTTGAAAAGCTATCTTTTGTACAAAGTAGAAAACATCTCAGACCCCGTTTGCTAAAAACTGAAATATAGTGGATTCAGTACGTTGCATACTTGAAAACGCCTTACATGACTGTTTATCAATGTTAGTCAATTAAATTCTACAAAAAACATAGCATCTGATTTTTCGGTAATATGCTGGCTAAGCAACAGGACCAAGAAAGAACACATTATTCGGATATCAAAAACCTATTCTCAAGCTTAAACTTTATGTGCTCGAGTACAGCAGTCGCGTTTAATACTGTTCATACTTGAATGCGTTTTTCAAACAACAGTCGGTTCAGTGTAAATCTAAGATGACCCTTCCATAGTCGCACCACCGGCTTGTTGGCGTCGACACGTGTTACATCCTTTCGATTAAATTAATTATGAAGGGATAAAAGCCACACTATAGTTTCCTGTAATTAACTCCACCGATTTACAAATTACGACTGAATTGAAATTACGAACAACTTGACTGGATGCATTTCACGCGCATCCTGGTGTATGAGTTTTAGAATGTGTATAAAAGCAGCTTCATTATCTCTTTGTTTTCAATAAAATTTTTAATGGACACATCTGCCTGTAATACTGAAATCAATTGCGACATATTTCCTTTGTTTTGCGTAGTCTCTTTCTAGTTAAAATCATCCCTGTTGGACTTTAGATGCTATGCGGATGACACGAAAACTATTATGAATAAAAATCTAGCACAGGTAGAACTACTGGGATGGGGCATGGCAGTACGTCGAATTACGGAAGTAATCCAGTATCATTTAGATTCATAAGTGCGACCTTCGGTTTGCTTCAAAGTCGCGTCATCTTCATTCGTGCAAACAAAACAGCGCCCAGGTTGCGCAAGCGATTCATCCATGCATTTCGATTGAGACTAGTCGGGCAGAATCCAAATTCTGTGTAGCTTAACATAATATGACTTTAATCCCACCTTTCTGAGACGAACCTTCCATCTCTTTCCACGCCGGTTAGCAATTTGGTTTTCCTATCACCGTCGCATGACAACAAGATTTTAACTCTTAAATTAGTCACGAACTATCGTGACAACTTTCAGCTTTTTTGCTCTCCCTTTATTGTCAGCAATCGTCACTTTAAGTTGGGATAAATTTTGATAGATCTTATTCTGTCGTCACTAGGACCACAAATACATTTACGGCTACAGATGCAATGAGGATCAAAACAAATGCTCGCTCTTTCTCTTGCTTAAACGACGGATTGTAAAGAGTACGGAACTTCAATTGTCACGAACTTCCTCATAGAACACGCATGATTTATCACAGAGGTTCGTTCATGTGGCAAGTGTTACATATGTGCAGAATTTCTCGAAAAACACACAATCTCACACAGCCATATAAACAGTAGTACAGCGTCGTGGAGAAGTAATGCAATACGCCACCTTTTTGCATCTTTGTATCCAGTGGGCGATCCCGTTACTGCTCCTTTTGTCGATTTTTGTACTGTTGTACCCGTTTGGTAACACATACTAGTATTAAAAATAGTATTTGTGTAGCATAATGGTGTATTGTGACAGTCAGAACAGGTTAAAATGTTTGTCTCTATTGGAAAAAAATTATGCAGTGTGGTGGTAACTCTCGTAGATAGGGCACCAAACGAAATATACTAATGGTAATATACGACAGAAAATAAGAAAGGTGTGATGAACACACGGAAATCATTTGGCGAGAGATGGTTTGCGTGTGAGGTTATGATCTTGCTTGTTATTTTTTATAAGATTAGTAGCTAGACCCCTAATTTTTTTTGTATGTTTTTTGTGTAACTGGTAATTTGGTAATCCGATACTATTTTCATCACAACTTAAACGAACACCTGATTATTTTCGTGTTATATGAACAACTGCATTGCTTGCACAATACAACTTTAACTTCGTTCACGTCATAGGGAATCATGGCTTGATAAAATAAGCACTTGTACACATAGTCGCTTTTTCCATAAAAGTTTTGACACAAATAATTCATCATAAACCGAAGTATACCTTAATCTAACGGACGCAGATGAGAGTATTGTTACATCTGGAAAATATTTTAGTTATTGGTTACTAACCAAGTGCATAAGAAAACACATTTCAATAACAAATTTTCTAGTCAAAAAATTGGATCGCTGTATCGAAAAATGTTTTGTTTTTTGTTCATTTTGCGCCTTCATGTCCGCCCTTTCAACCCTCCTAGTTGTCGGAACGCGTCGGATCTTGCGATGGCCCGCCTCTCCCCTATGCACTTTTATCTGTGTGTTTGTTAATCGGTTTAGTGTAGAAGCGGCTGTTTTGCTGTCGTCGTCGTCGTCGACAACGATTGCGAATAGTACTGGGCCAGCGCCGCTGTCATTTGTTGTCGCTGTCCCTTCAGAAGCGCCACAGCGAAGCCGGCGGATGCTGTTGCTGTAACGAATGAAGGTCCGAAATGAAGAGGGGCTTTGCGTACAGCCATACCTACAGCACAAATTCACTACACATTATCATCTGCTGATAAACAAACAAGACAGGGTGCTCTGAAACAACGACGGCTATTTTCGGAATACGAGATGCTTCGAAAAAGATAGTTGTTTTTTTTTTGTTTCTGTGTCTAGCATCGTCTCAGCGAATGATAGGATTACGTCGCGATCGTCGATAAACCTTTGTTGGCCTATGCCACAAGCTGCCTGAGGAGTTCCGGCGACCGACGGAGCAAGGCGCAACATCACTATACAGTTGTAGTAATAGCAGTGTTGCTGTTAGCTATGCATTGCTGGTAACGGCAAGGGCGTAAAAACTGAAAAGATTTCGTGGCGACCAACTGTAGCGCACCCACAGGTGTGGCGGATGTATCGATAGCAGCAGTCGTCGTGGTGCAAGCTGGATGCTGTTTGCGGCTGAGCTAGCCTCGCCATCTGCATCTGCAGCAGCAGCAGCAGCATTGCCGTTCAGTGGGTGAGGCTGTGTTTGTGTTACCGCCGCTGCCGAGTGGTGACCACAGAATTTCTACTCATTTCGAAGGTTGGCAACAGCGATTACCATTATTCGATACGAGATGGGCAGCTGTCTCAGCTCGCGAGAGCGGTCGAGACCATCTAGTGCTGACGTTCAGGTCGGCAGCGTTCAGCTATCAGGTTGGCTACAAATGCAACACTTATAATGTTTCATGTTTCATTCAATACTAGATAAATGCACACTTTAGATTTTTGTCGTGGTATCCTTCTATATTCGAATTATTGTAAGAGCGTTGTTGTCGTTGCCGTTATTGCCCGACTAATTTTTGGAAATAATTTTCGTTAGTCAGAAACTGTATTGTCCAAAAACGTTACTACTCACTGCTAAAAAAAGATGGAAACAATTCTAGCCTCTAGTCTGGCGGCGAAAGAGAAATGGCATACTCCTGTTTGAACAGTTACTTAAGCGTCGACGTAAATTGATCATGATATAGAATAGTATAAGGACACGCAGAAATAGCTTATCAGTTGAAATCCTATAACATTCTGCTTTTGGAAGACACGTTACATAAAAAAAAAAACATTAGAAGATAGTAGGAGGTAACGTAATCGTTGCAGTTCCATGGTATTGGGTTCAAAACCACGTATAGCCAAAAATAAATTGTTTTGTATATATAATCAGTCCCAAATAGCTTAAATTAATATATATAACAACTGATGCTTTATCTACTAAACAGGAGTATGTGAAAAAGGAAGACTGCCGGTCCGAGCTATCGAATTGGAGAATCGTCAGTTTTTTACTACTTATATAACACGTGAGACTTCTTATATACCAAAAGAATTAACGGGGTGAAAACATTAGTTTATCGAATGAACCCTTTATTCTAGTGGCTCCGTAGACTAGTGGATGAAGACAATTTATAAAGCCATAATTTGACCTAGCACGAATTAGTTATAGCCAGGGCTAATGTTAAATGTGGAATGAGATTGAAGAGTGTCCGTTCTCTTTAAGGAAGCTTTTAGAGTTCTAGGGGCGATATTTTATTTTTACATGAATTATTGTTAACTTTCATTTACAAGCTAGAATGTTTAGTTACGGCTGGCTATTGAAAAAAAATTAATCCGGAATATTTCCTCAGTGATCCTTGACCCAGGAGTAGCTTTGAAAATCAATATAACTGTCAAAGGTTTAAGAAAATACCTGTAAACTATACTGCGGATCTAAGTAAACAAGTCAGTAATATAATAACTAAATCGTAAAAATATAAACGCTCATGCTGCAAGATGGGCATATTGAATAACGATGCGACATCTTCAGAGTTTTTTTTGAGATGCACAGCTGTTTCTTAATATCTGAGATCATTCATTCGGATATTGTTTTTAGGCCTTTAGCAGGCCAGTTGCGATGAGCTATGAAAAAGTAGAAAGCTTGATTGCTTTATGAATATATTGTTTATGAATACATCCTGAAGATTAGCTGTGACGATAGCTTGCCGTACAAATTTTGTATTCAGTAAATGTTCTATTGCTAGAAATACTGCGAGCCATTGCGTTGAAAAACTTCGGAACGAAAATTTTGAAATTAAAAGTGAGTCTCGTGGAAGGCCCTCTGGACAGGAGTATAAGGAACAGCCGAGAGCTATGATAGAGGCTGACTTGTCTCCACGTGCATGGGAATTAGCACGCAGGGGTGGTTTATATAAAAATGTTATACTTTTTCTACTTGGTCAAATTCATAAGATAAAAAAATTGGAGAAACGGCTACCGCATGATTTGAGCGATGATAAAAACAGACGTAGAGATGCTTATCTCTTTTCGTTGTCACGTTATAACGGTGAATTCTTCGTACACTGAATGGTAATGAAAAATTATCAGAAAAACTATCGGTGGTTAGATGCAATTGAACTGGCGGGACATCACCCTAAAGTAACTGTGCATGCGGCTGTAAAATCTTGTGGTGCCTGTTTGGCTCTTTATTGTAGGATCTACTCACGACAGCTCCTAAGACCTGGTTCGTCAATTACAGCTGAAGTGTATCGTTAACAATTAAAGATGAAAAATTTAGCATTAGGTAGCCAAAAAATAAATCACTTTTATAGCACGATGACGTTCGACTGCAGAAATCACTCTGTAACCATCACAGTGTCTGACATTCTTTCCGCAGACGGCGCATTTTTTTTAAAATTCCAATTACTGCTTGATAAGTAAATTATTGAAATCTCAGCATGACGTTGAAATTGCTTTTTAAGACTTTACAGAATGTTTCGTTCGCTGTCGGCTTTGGACTTTGGTCAATGACGCGAGCTAACTATGATACTATGGTAGGCAACTTTTTTTCTACTTCGTCGGTTGCTCGAGCACCAAGAAATCTCGTATTCTGTCAGGTAATAATGGTCGTGAGGCAAGTGGTATAGAGGCAAGTGGTCGATTTCGATCTGTATGTCATTAGTGAATATCACGAAACGTTATACAGTCGTACGTAAATGTTGTTTAATGATACATGACATAGCCTACATCATGTATGTTCCCTTCCGACGTGCGCATTCGATAATCCCTACTTATTTTCTCGCGGGGATCAATAAAAACGTTTTTTTAAATGGTGCCGCTAATTTACTATGCTGCAGCAGCTATGGTCAATACGCTGTCTGGGAAGCGGAATCAAAACATTCGATGGTACAGGTAAAGGTGTAGTACTTTCGATCCCTTGACACAAATGTAACTTAAAAAATGTAACTTAACTAGTGCAGTTTGATGATGCTCGATGACACTGATTGTCCGAGCCTTTGACGTGACCTTTCAAATAGTGGCCGACGCAAGCTTACGTGATATTGATCCAGCTCGTCTACAAGCCACCACAACAAGTCTCAATTGTTTTACCGTACACCGTATATGATGAGCCATAACTGGCTTTGTTCTCGAGAACAAGTTCTGCTAGCGAATGACCAAGACTGATAGTCTATCAGTGTCCAAACAGCCTTGTACAATATTGCCTCACTGTCGTATTCAACCGCATCTGATCATCGAACTAGTCGAACTCAAATAGAAGATCCAGGTTCCGTCTCTGAGCTACGGTGCGCAGCTTTTTAAAATTGTTGGTATATAATAATATATGGGTACAATAATATATAGGTATAAATCTGAAAAAATTTCGCCTATAGCGATTTCTACATAAGGGCAACAATATGTTAATTTCTTAATATGTTAACAAGCTTGTTATACAAAATCTGATCTACATAGTTATTATTAACAACGTATTTAGTAAAAGTAAGTTACTACCTTTAGTTAAGTTGGTCCACTTACGTAAGTTCCATTGAGCTCGATTTCATTGAATCAGCTGATACCATTACTGCAAGTCATTACCAATAACGGCATTATAGGTTCCAGGGGATTATGGGAATAACGCTTAAGAAAGTCGGTCGAAGAGAACTAACGTAGTGCAGTTGTGCATGATTATATCTGAAGAACTAATAAATTCACTGTATTCGAGACCTCGTGGAAAGCACTTATAACGAAATGTACTTGTAACTAAAAACCCTT
Organism: Varroa jacobsoni; assembly: GCF_002532875.2. Taxonomy (NCBI): domain Eukaryota; kingdom Metazoa; phylum Arthropoda; class Arachnida; order Mesostigmata; family Varroidae; genus Varroa; species Varroa jacobsoni. The sequence continues at coordinate 343,288 of NW_019213095.1, read as the reverse complement.
TTTATTATACGCGGAAAATATTGGCCGAATTAGTGAACGTAAATAGTGTTGCAGAAATTAAGAATCCTAATGCCTCCAAGAAAATTTTTAGGTGCCACTTTTTGGGCAAAATCTTGCTCCAATCAAAATTTATCGCATTTTCTATTATTTACTGTCTATTTACTACTATTTATTAGGACTTCGCCTAACTTTAATTCTATATATGTTGGGTACATTGGTATTACGTTGTATCATATATGTTGTGCTGCTTGTGGATTGAGATGATAATTTGCATATTATATGGGTGCTATAGTCGTTATGAACTGGACCGATGTATATGTAAGTGAATATTGAACGCCAGTCGATATAAAAGACGACAAACTATCTCCTTCTGCGCACCCGTGCGAAAGCCTCCTTATATCAAGGAATCTATTGACGATCGAGGTGTCATACTGCTTTAATTACGGTCTATTAGAATATAAGACTAACAAATAAATTGACTTCCCGACTGATTTTCCATAAATTCGTTTCATTTAAACATGGTCATAAGCTATTTGTGTCATTTACATAACGTTCGAAATTCAAATCATACAATTATTGCTGTTATTTACGACAGTCTTAGGTATGGTTTTACTGAGGTCCACAACGATTATTAGAAAAACAGTCGTTAGTTAGTGAGGAAAACAGTTAAGCTACTCACGTCTCTATTACGAGGATTTGTGAAGCTCTTTGTTCTTTGGTAGAAATTAATCAGATACATGTCTAAATTTTAGAGCTTTAATAATGCATCAAATGATTTTTTTTTATGTGAGTTGTTGTAGTAAGACAACAACAGACGAAGGTCTATATAACTATCTTTTACTTCCAAACGATCAATCGGCTATGCATTATCGCGGTTCACGCGGTGAATCGACTGAGTCGTATTACTTTTAAGCGGGAAAATCTGCTTTTCTCCTCTTGAAAATCCAGCATTTGATCCGTGTCCATAGACGGAATGTGATATTGAATTTAGTTATTGGTATTCTGTTCAACTTGTTTTCCTTAAAACGTTGATACTCCAGATCTGACCAGACAGACACTTGTGGGTTCGTTGATCGTGTTCGGAAAACGTATTATTGGTCTTTGGCACCCGCGAAGTTTAGAATAAACTAACCCCATCGTAGCTATGTAGTCAACTAGTAAAAATCACATCTTCGACAGTCACTTCTTTTATCTGTTTGATGTAGAGTCTGTATTACAGTTAGACTGCTGTGTAATGAACTGTTGTTCTATACTACTGGACAGGAGACCTATTCGATAGAGTCAGAAGTTCAGTTGTAGTTTTGGTTTGCTATTCTCGATTATCGTGGCGGACACTGCATAGGTGGCTGGATAATTTCTAAGTACGGCGTCTCGGTAAGATGTCCCGGACCATTCTCGACGAGATTAAAACATCGGCTCCGCGTAGATAGGTTCAACAAATGAACTGTTTTTCTATGCACCTACCGGGTTATGTCGAAACGGTTCATTTTCTTTCACATGATCAGTTCACTACTCTGTTGTAAGTAGTGTAGCCCTCGGCATTGTCAAAAAGTTTTCTCATCGAAGAATCACAGGGCATCATTGCCAGCTGTAGTGTTACATTACTATATAGTTTCCTTTTTGCTATAGTTAGACTTGACAATGCAATCGCTTCTTGTGGTGTCTCGGATACGCGTCTGAGTGACTATTGATGCATGATCAGTATTAAGCACTTCTGCAAGACGCAAGTGATGTCTACTTTTATGTTACTATTAGCGAAATGGTTGTCTATCCAAACTAAATCGAATGTAGCTAAATTCGTATAAGTATTATTGGTACTTCAGCCATATCGAATAAAACTGTCTTCGAGGAATTGCGACTTTGATAGGGTAGCTGATTTGAGAAGGTACGCTCATTGGTACGGCGGCATTGATTGATCGCCACTCGTGTGGCTCGGAAGGCTTTAAGGCTGGCTGTATCGGAAGCTGACGTAAACGTCTGCGTTCAATTTAGATCGTGCGAGCTCTGCTCTGTGTGTTAAGCAGGCAACATAAACTTAAAAGTTTAGTATATTAAATATAATTAAGTAATAAGATTAACGTATATACAGTTTATCTCTCGGTAGTTGAAATTCGTCTATTTGAAGTTTGAAAAAAAAATTTAGGAACAGTTCACAAAAATAGTCACCATTTCGGATGTTTTTCGCTCATTTCTGTTTTAAGAAAGACCCGATGATCAATTATTTGAATTTCAAATGCGTAGGAGAGTATAATTGTTAACTGGCAAATTTGTACAGAGTGTGTGTTTTGACAGAGGAGTCGAAACAATTTGCATGAATACTTCTTTATTTTATCAAAAAATTAGAGGTGAACTAATATATTGGTCACGTGTTAACTGCTTGCAAAACGTATTTCAGATTTCTTGTTTTTCATGGAGAAATTAATTTCTTTTAGAAATTTGTCACATTCAAAGACTATATTTTACTATGTATTACAGTTGGTTGCCTGCAGTTTCGTTTGCTCCAAGCTCTCTATGTTTCGAGTCTTATATCTGGTATCGCCGTTAGACATTCCATCAGAGGGTGGTTGACTGGATGCACGAAATGAAGTGCTTATGCGCGAGTTCTACGTTATTTATTAATTAGCCATTACCCAAAATGTGTTACCGGCTAAGATGTCACGGGGACGTTTGCTCAAAACGAAAAAAACTGCCTACCTCCCTAATTGTATTTCATTGCTTATAGGCTCATAATGTGGCTTTTGCGAAGCAGGGTAGGCTTCGATGTTTTTACATGGATTATTTTATCACTTTATTAGTAATCAAATATAAAAGGTACTTAACCCGCGTGTCGAATATGAATCGTGACAAATAATGTAGTTTTCTAATAAATTTGAAGAAGCAAGTTAAGTTTCCCAGCAGAAAACAGTTGAATCAAAAGTTTGCTTCAAGGAGAAGTTCTAAGCATCCAGGGGACTTTAAAACGTGATATGTCATTTAAAGTCATAAGATCTTAAAAAAGGCTTACGATTCTAGCTCCATGAATTGTTAGCAGGTAGTTTCTTTAATCACTTTATTAGGAACAGATTATGAATAATAGTAACAATAACCATCATCACCATCAGGTCGCTCACTTCTCGTATTAGTAGTAGGATTCATTCTAATAGGGACTCATTTTTGTTTTATTTTATTTTGTGTTCTGGTCTGATATTAATGCTCTTTCCGGCTGATATTTTTCCTGCCGGTTGTTGACGTGGCGTGACTGACCGACTGTTCTATAACTTCTAGCAATCACAATGGGTAAGAACCAGGCTTTACGAAACGAGCCACTTAAGTGGAGAAGTGAAACGCCAATAACGGAAGGCCAGTTGCGCTCGAAGAGAGCTGAGTTCTGGGATACAGCGCCAGCCTTCGAGGGTCGTCGTGAGATCTGGGACGCTCTAAGAGCGGCTGCAGTGGCCGCTGAAGGTGGTGACTACGCCCTGGCGCAGGCCATCGTTGACGGGGCGAGCATATCCTTGCCTGGTGGGACCTTGCTTGAATGCTACGATGAACTTGGTAAGAGATTGAAAAATGAGAAAAAACGCACTATCACGCGAAATCTACATACGTGTAAAACACGCAAACATATATTGGCACATGATGAATTTTGCGTGTGCACCATTTCTATTGAGATTTATGATCTGACTAACGGATAGATTGTTTGACCCTTCACGCACCGAGAAAAAAACAGTTTATGTTGGCTTTATCGACCTTAAATGTGTTTATTCAAACCCAGATGTTTTGAAGACGTTTGTTAAGATTGCTCTTCGTTATCGCTGACGCTTTGTTTCAACAATGTTCGACAAGTTATTCTGGAAACTTGTAATTTACAAGCGCTTTCACTCTTATTTCGAGGCATAAAATTTTCAAGCCATCTGTAGTGGTATAGAAGTCTCAGGCCTGTAGTGTTAGCGTTAAAATTTTAATCAGTGTCAACAATAAAAGAAGCTTCACATTTCGGTTGTACCATTGAATTCCTAAAAGAGAAACAGCTAATGATAGCTTATATACAAAGAACCAGTAATGAATTAAGATTTAGCCATATAAGTGGCTGACGGACTTTTTTTGGCAGATCGCGTACGCGATTTTTACGTTAACGCGAAACAAGCTTAATGCGTAGTCAGGCATGTACGTGCCCAAGCATAGTATACTAGAGGAAATCGTAAGGTTAAGCGGCCTCATTTAATCATAATCGGCCGAATCTTAAAATTAAATTTGATTAGATTTACCTTAACCGGACACATCTGTGTTCTAAAATAGATTGGATGATGTATTGTGGAAAAAAATTATTACACAGACACTTTTTTACTATTGTGCAGTTCCTTCGGCTCAAACAATATAATTATTAGGCCTCGTTTAATTCATTTAATCGTTTAACACAGGCAATCGTTATCAGCTTCCAATTTATTGTCTTTGTTCTCCAATCAATCTTGTTGAGGATTCATCGAGTTCTTTGAGCGACAGCCCATCGCCGGAAAGCGAGCCGTACGTCAGTGGCGAGGAACTCATTGTGAAGGTAATGTGTTTTGGCAGGAGCCTAATTAAACTTGTTTATTCGATTCATTATTGTAGCCATAAAATGAATAAGGGTTATTCAGAAAGGTAACTCTGAACACTAATTCCAATAACGACTCATAATCGCTCACTGGTCTTCGAAGTTCAACCTTGAGCCGTACGTTCTGATAATACGAAACATATATGTGTATAATCAATAACTATTATAGCTAGGTATTTTCGAGTGGTTTTGTTTACCTTTTGTCTACGCAGGTTCGCACCTCAACACAGGGACCCGATATGAAACTAACGCTCCGCACAGGAGAGACAATTTTACATGCTAAACGCAGGCTACAGGTTAGATGTTCACCATTGTTTTTATCCTATTTTAAGGTCTATAAGGGTAGATAAAGTTCGTTGACCTCGATTCATAGGTCGTCTTAATGAAAAAAATCGGGTGTCTAAATGCTGCTCTTGCAGCTTCGGAAGTTCCTATTGGTTCCTGAGGCAAGCTCTCAGGCTGTTCTCTTAAATGGATCAATGTATGTATGTATATCAAAAAGAAAAAAACTGATGAAAACGTACATCAGCATAAATAATGTTCAGCTAATCATTGCTACTAAATTGGAAAATCGGCCACAAGCCTTTTTTAATCTAGTGACTGTTTTCGGCGCATATAATTAACAAACTGTATTATAACAAATTGTAAACTATTACCTCTTGTTTCTACTAATTGTTAACTTGGAGTATATAAAAATGGAAGACGTTTTACAACCCAAGAGTCAGAATATATTTTTGCACTCAAGCTGTGTTCTGCTATGGCTATTCTATTTATTGTAAATCTGGACGACTTTTCAGGTTTATATTTGTTCAATGATAGTGTCGCTCATTGAAACTGTTACATATATCACCGATCTCTGTAGAGATCTGTGTCTGCAAGAGGAGCTGTACCATCTAACGTATCTTACTATGTTGTTCCTTTCCAGGGAGCCATTGAAGTGGACGCTGCTAACCAACGATGGTTTTTCGGCGGAAAATTGTTACAGGATAAGCAAAAAATTAGTGAGACCAAGCTTCAGTTCGGTCATGTAGTTCAAGTGGCGCTGCCACCACCTCCGTCCAATGACCAGATGACGTGAGGTTGCATTCTCCTACAGTTATGCCGAGTGATTTAGCGACAACACGCCACAACAAAGATGGCATATGCTTTAATCTGTTCAGCATACCGTTTCAGAAGTATAAGCTTCCTTTGGTAAATGTCTAACGCTAGTGACGGCTTTGAATAAGTCGTCATACAAGAAACGTTAGGAGCCATCTTGATAGCGGTGTACTGAGCGTTTTATCTACGTAAAGTATAGGGATAAAACATAAAGGTCTAAGGCGAAGCAGGCTAGTGAAACAGTTGTCGGTCGAATTGTGTGTGTATATTTATGTCGGCCGAACGACAACTTGGTTGGTTGAGGCAAACCTCAGCCCAATCATGTGGATCAACAGGGCTCTGAATTATTTAGTTTAAAAGGATAAAATGTACATGGCTGCCAGCTCAAATGAGCATTTGCGGAGATGCCTGCGTAAATGTATGATGGATCATCGATTGAAGATGAGAATATAGCAGTGTGCAATAATGGCCATATTGTTTCAAGCCGGGACCATTGCCTTGCGAGCTAAACAGGTTCTAGGTTTAGGCTCGTCGATAAGTACAGGCGAGGACTTCTCTACTAACTGATTCTACTAGGAATACTTGAATTAGCAGCCAAGCTTTTTGATTAGGATTTCACTTTATCCGTTCGATAAATCTACCATCGAGCCAGTGAAGTGAGATGATACACAAATGATTGTTTTGCTATGAATTCTAGATGATTATCGAGCTTCTTGAGCCGACAATATATGATTTTGCATAACGACTTCATCTTAAAGATAGATATCAGTGACTCATGGCCGACAAAAGCAAACGAGCGCGAGGGTTCAGAGGAAATCTCATCGCCATTCCGCAGTCGCTACGTTAAGAGAGACAAATTGCTAAGATCGAGCAGTTCATATGGCGTAAAATATACTTTGTTCTGCAATTGCCCAGCTTGACGTTGCGAGATAGATGCCATCTGCTGAAACATCTTAATTATGTTTAACGAAGTTGCATTAATAATAGCAAAATAATGATAACGAGAGTGACACAATGATAATTTAATTGCACGCTAGATACGTTTAAGAATGGGATTTTCTACGAGCCGTTCCTTAATTTGTTGGCTGCAAAGCTGGTAAGCGTCAGTGTGTATGTGCCATGAAAAGAATCTCACAGTAAGTTGGTCGTTCAGAGTCCACAACAAAGTAAATAGATGGTTGAAGAACGACACATTGTACATTGTATTTAAGACACAAATTGAAAAATTAACAAATTCTCTCTCTCATATATATATATATATATATATATATATATATATGGTAGTGAAGATAATAATAAATAGAGAGGGGTGGCTGACAAGTACACGTATTCCATGAAGAGAACTGTGTGAAATAAATAACGATATATTCGTAATGCAGGTGCATTGATTGTAGTTACCGTATCTCTTAGTATTGTTACCATAGCTCACACGTTGCGTGCCTCATCTAAAGATCGAACAGACAAATAGGAAGAGAGCTACGGCAAACTGCACAAAGGTAAGCAAAAGGCCCATAGGTGGAAACTTAACGTAGACGGTGCAACAGCTAAATCCAGCTCAATCGACGACCTTTTTTTTAAGTCATTTTGACGACACCTTTAAGCGATGTAGTTTACTCAAAAATGGTCATTGCGAAATTTCTTTAGGATTTTGACAAGGGCATTCGTGTGACACTATCTTATTTGTTTTCCAATATGACTGCCAGTTGCCTCTTTGCTTTCATTGATTCGTTCCCGAAACCTTGTCTAAGTTCAACTTGCATAAATTGAACGGCCACAGTTTCAGCTCAATTTTTATACCAAACTTATGTTGTAAATGTTTAGCTTTCCCTAGAGACGGGCGGCGGCTTGAGGTGACAATCACCAGCTGTTAACTAATGTAATGTAAAATCTAAACACAAAAAAATTGTTTGCAGCTGCTCTGGAAATGTCATAGCGCGTCCAATTTCTTCCAGTTTGACTTAATGCACAGCACTAAGAAATAGCAGGGAAAGATTCATGGTTGCGCGCAATAAAACGGCGTTCACTCAGTCCTAAGGGTTTTGTGCAATTCATCTTTGGGAAATGTTAGAAAAGAGACAACAGACTTACCATGGAGGTCATGATAGAAAGGACCAAACTTCTACACGACCGACTGGCGAGTAGCGATAAGCGAGTGTATAAAACCTGTAGCTCCTATCCTGGTGAGTACTAGTAACTAGTTCCTTTTTAATTTGTCAAGTCTTCTCCTATCCGTTTAACTTTATATTAGATCTTTCTAATTTTTCAAAAGTTGAATAGAAACTGACATTTGTACATCATGGATTTCGACCACTCAAGTTTTTTTCTACTACGCGAATATCTGCGACAATTTCTGCAAACAAAAATTCAGCTTGCTATCACAACCCAACAGCACTATTTGCGAATTGTTGCTCAATGAAGTAAATTAAATGCATGCAGAAATGATCTTTATGGACTTTCAACCGTATTTATTGCGGGTCGAACTGAAAAAGTACGACACTAAAACTGCATAGAAGGTTCATACGAATATATAGAGTTACTTCCGATGTATATGTGTATCTACTTTGATTCATCTACATTTTTGCTAGAAAATACACATAATAAATGTTAAAGAATAAATTGGAACGTTTACTATTCTGAGAGATGCAGAAATGTAAATTAAGCATAAGATGTAAAGAAAGGAGAAATATCAAAAAACGACGAGTGTTCGAATATTTTTCGACGTCCATCATGAGATATGTGCGGGAATCGAATCGTTCTTTCAATATTATTGTGAGACCACTTCCTTGTGCCGGTTACAAAGACCACTCTTAAGCATCGCATAGGATTATGAACATCGTTCAGTAACAAAATGAGACTTGTATTCACAATTCAAAATACCTCCTTTTATTCTAGCAGTTTTCATTTTTTAAAGCTACATATCTGAAGTGAATGAAAAAGCTCAGAAGGCGCGCTTCAGGAGTAACGCTGTGACACATTTTCAAAGGAAAGTATGTGATGTGTGCTGTTTGTTCGAAACGACTAGTCGAGGTCTTTACTATACTGGACCCGCTTTTTTAGACCGATGATTATAACCTGGAGCAAGGCATTTAAATATGGCATTGGCGATCTAATGTGACTATCTTTAGATTAGGAAGTTCCCTTTAAGGATCAACTCAAATGAACATGAATGTTCTATTGTTTCGCACACTTCGCAGCTCCATACGTCTCGAGTTTGTTGTTTGGTGCTTACTCAATGTATTTAATGTACGCTAGGTCTGGTTTTTGCTACCGCTAAATGTTTTCTTAGAAATAACCACAAGACGCTGCCAAGTTGATCAGCTAAGAGGAACTATGTAATGCAACAGAGACATATTTGAAGCTCTTTACAACACACTATCTATCTGTCTACGAAATGAGAAAGCACAAAGAATCCCGTTAGAGTTACATTAATTGGTCGAAATATCACTCAAAGTATGTTACATCTCAGACGTTTGGAGCTGATGCGATCTTGAAATGCGTCGAAATTGAAAATATCTTTGTGTTAGGAAACAACAGCGCGGTATATTCGTAGGTTTCTAAGATTAACAGTTGATCGCTTCTCTGGACTGACATCTTTTATGTTTTCATTTATGATTTTTTAGGAACTACAGTCAGAACGAAATATATATATTTTTTTATAAAATTTTGCGTAGGCGACTAGTTAGACGTACAAATGTGTTAATGCGCCTCGTTACGGTTTTGGCGCTTGACGCTAATGAACCTATACCCACCCCTGCCGTTTAATGATCTGTTTGTAAATTAAATAAGAAAATTCGTAAAGTGTGTTTGTTGCCGTTCTGCTATCGTTTGCTATGCCGCTATCATTTTTCCTATTTTTGGGATCATTTTAAAATATTTTTTAATTTTTTTTTAAATCTTAAATATTTTTACGCGTATAGGTCATCTAGCGTCAATCTGAGAGTAAACCATGCGTCTAGATTTCCTCACACTTTTTGTCCTATTGTAAAATATATTATATATAGATATCTCTTTTATTATCTGGCAAATATGCATCTGGACGTGCCGCCGTACAAGCTTACGTCATATACTTGATGTACTGAATATTTAATCATAGCGGTAGATAAATTTACTTATATTAATAATACTAGGGTGCTGAACGAAAACACCCTGTACGCTGGAGGGGAATTTCGTATTTTCTGGGCACAAATCGGGCCCTTCAAATGTTCCGCAGACTCTTTGCCGGTGTTTAACGAGATAGTGGAAAAGTCGCCACTCGCTCATATGACTCGGTAGCTGGAATCATATATTTCTACTGAAAAACATCAAATGACTTAAAGCAATCTGTGCCTGAAATCGGGTATATGACTGATTTTTATGTACTGAAACGTAATCAATAATGCTCACTAATTATAAAGTTATGTAATGAAAAATTTTTAAATTCATTCCGATTACTTTTAGAGGCTCCCTTCAGGCTCTGAAAAGATCGAAGATCGTAGAATAATTAAAGATCATCTCGCGTTATAAAATATGAACTAACTGGGTTGTTTTAGAACTATACAAAATATAAGTTTTTTAGTATTTTTTTTAAATTTCTTTCTTTATTCAATAGACATCTCATCGGACAATAAATATAAAGTATTGCGTTAAACAGTCAGCTTTCTAATGTATGCTTAGACTTTACCACACCAAAAAATACTTCAGCGTTTCACAAAAACACCAGGTCGACTAGTTTCCATTGTTTGCTTGACAAGAAATTGAGACTCTTAACCTCAGGCTCGATCAGGCTTATCATCACATTTCTTAGATTTTGACACATCATCGTTGCATTATGTATAATTAAATTACACTTATCACACAGTCGGGTCATTCTCATTGATCGGATCATTTTAGTATTAACTCCTTGAATGTTTTTTAAGTTTCTGGCACAACAGATACCGCATATAGGCCCACGATTCTAATTCTGTTAATGAGGATACCCGAGACATGCATGAACAATATAAATAATTTGATACAGATGGCGTATTGCTAAAAAAGTCTCTTCTTGTCATTCTTCGACGAGCTTTTGCTTCTTCTGAACTTCGAAGTATCATGGTTTAATGCCTTAAAGAAGCTGAACAAAGCATTTCTATATCAACAAAAATATGTATATTATAGAAATATGGTTTCAGAATAGCGGTACCTCGAAACGAACCGCGTTAAAGAATTGTAAATACATACTAAATCACATAAGGTTATTTCTTAGTGTTCATCATTGTATGGTACGGACGCAACTTAGTCGCAAAGGCTAAAGTGTTTGTTGTCCGATACAATTTGTTTTACCAGAGGCCAACCCCGATGCTGCGGACTTAGAAATGTACATACCAATTTGTCTTGCAGTAAGTGATAAATTTAATTTCTGTTTTCAAACTAGTACTTGTTCCAAGCTTCGAAGGAATGAACGTTAGAGAAAATTTCACAGCAATAGTCTCTGCAGCTGTTTAACTAGCTGCCGTGTCACAGCTGGACTGCACGTAGTCCTTAGTGCACGCTGCCATTCGGCGTATCTAGGAGTCTCATGATGCGAATTCTACATACCTATCGTCTTTAGTGCTGTCGCTGAGTGTAGAGTAATCGAAGCTATCGATATCATACAGCGCATTACGAGACACCTCCTTTGAAGACATGGGCTGACATACTGCTTCAAAACAGTCTAAACCATCTGTAACGCATCAGTGAGGCTCATTTAATTCCGATAAAGCAACAGGCGATAACAACATTTGTTCGGCAGGGGCCGTCTGTTAGGAAGCGAGTCTTAGGGCCATAGCTGTAGGTGTTCTAATTCCTCAAGTCCCTGCAACGTCACATAAATACTACACAACTTGTGTTGATAGAGAAACTTATTATATATGTACTTAAGTACAGTGTATTATGTAACGTATAGGTGTTATTTAGAATATGCAAATTAAAATACAAGACGCTTAAGATATATGTGAATGAAAATAATCCACCAATCATGCAAGACTATTAGTGTATATGACGCCTATTAGAAAATGTCTTCACCTTCACACGGGCAGAAAAGCCGATAAACTCCATGAACTTCGATGAGTCGTCCACCAGGATAGAGTAGCGTTTTGTTTTCAGGACGAGCACCCATCAAACAGTTCTCACCCACAGTCGCTTGGCGAACGCAGGTGGGACGTGAATATCGGGACATTCCTGCGTCGTTAAAAAACAAACGACATTATTTCCTGAGACCCTCTGACTCTAACAGGGGTACTACCTCGACTAAGTTCGATAACTTAACCGTACGATATAACTGTGCGTAACTATTTCAATGAATATAACATTCACGTTGGCCAGAACATAAAAACAGAGACGCTTATTCGCTGCTCGGTCATGGGGAGGAACGAGTGAGTATACATGATATGGCTCCTTTTGCATACAGCAAACCAATACAATTTAACTTTGCGTCGTCATAAAGCGGCTTTCAATATGAAACGAAGCGATTTCAACAATAAAATAATTAATCGCATCGATTTCACGGAAGAAGAGAAGGGGACAAAGCAAGTTACCCCAGAAATAGTGCTGCGATAAGCTGGTCGCCTACAACTTCGGTCAGCCAATTTCTAGACCTTTAAGCATACACACAGACGATTTAATTATTTGAAATGAGCTCGACTGATATGAGCAAAAAATATATCTTCACTTATGTGAAGAGTTACAACCTCCCGGTAATCATATTCCCTTCGATCAGGCGGAAACGTACAACTGGCTGCCTGTAGGAAATCTTGCAATATAACAGTAATAAAAAAGAAGCAATAGTAAACAAAGCCTTAGCGGTGAGCCTCACGTTTGTCCGTCTAGCTTCCTGCTTGCGGCAATTATAAAATAAATCGGTTGCGGAATGAGAAATTTAGGGAACTTTGTAGCTTCAGTCTTCACAACTTAACACATGTCAAGGTTGAGAATGATTTTACTAAAGCTTTACTGCGCATATACTATCTACCTACAAACAACAAACAAATGCGCCGGAAACGCCTAGAGTAAGCATGAAGTGTCTCCCATTGTATGAGCATCCGCTAATGGCTTGAAGTCATTTTTTCATTTGAGCAACAGGAAAATATTCTTCACATGCACGTTTCTCGCAGCCATCTGGATCGTGATGCAAACATGTACTTTAGTCCACCTTTTGTCTTACTATCGCTACCGTCTGGAGCCAGCTAATTACGACTGACGTCGTGCTCCTCGGCACAATTACCCGCATCTGTAACAAGAAGCAATTGGGCAAAAACTAGCAAGTCTTTTCTCTCGGTTATTTTTATCGCAAGCTACAACAAATTGTTAGCCGTTCTATGATACAGAAGTACTAGACAAACAGCACTCATGTATGTAACATATTTGTAAATGATTATTGTATTTGTATGTAAGTATTTCTTTGCTCATTTGTCTCTAGGGCAAACGGTAGCGTTAAGAGTTACTAAGCGCTGAAGCTGCTATCCGCTACATAATAATGGAGACAATGAATTTACTCTTCCGCTAGTTTTACTAACGTTTGTGTAACAGCATTGTTTGATGGTGTTCGAGTTGCCGCTATTACCCCGGCGTTTCTCTACCCAGATCTGTTGCTCTACGTTTTCTATTACATTACTATACAATTCGTATTAGTTTCACTTAGCACACGACAAGCAATAGGATGTTACTTTGGGACACACTTTATAGAAGTGGCTTAGACAATTTCAGTGTATTTGATCGTCGCGTTGCTCCGTTGTGCACCTATCTCAGTGCGATGGTTAGAAAAAAATCTCTGGCTCAATACGTCCGGTCACGGTTCACTTCAGGTAGACTTTTATTGACGGCAGCAATCGACAGAAAAGCGTGAGCTAAGCTGAAGACTTGGCTTCTGAGAAGGCGCCCTATTGAGAACTAAACACCGCATGATACTGACACTGTCGAGGTGAAACACTAGTCCCATTAAATAAAACAAAAGTCTTCACGTAGAAAAGTAGTCAACATTTATCTAACTTTAGTCAACGCAGCTTGAAAAATTTAACAATTGAACGATAAATAGTAGAATCGTGATCACGCAACGATCTGGCTAATACTGCACGTTCAAAATACATGCTGCACGCAGCACGGTTCTGTCCTGCTGTCGTGTGTTGCTGTGTATGGTATATTCATTGATGATTTCTAAATGTATGATATCTATGAAAAAAATATCGATACGTTTCGAACTGCCAAAACAAATGGCTTTGTGTCAACGCATATGAAAATTTGCAATAGTAGCCTAGGCCAATAAGAATAAACCTGGTTCGGGACTACGGGCAGGAAGTTCTTTTAAATACCGTAGGGTATACTTCTGTTGCAGATCCGAAACGGTAGTTTTATACAATAATGAATGTAAGTTTTATGTATTTTGGCATGAATCGCGATTAAGCCAACTTGTGTCTATTTCAGTGCAATGAAGTAGTAGGACGTAAACGTATAATGTATCACACACTAAACCGCAGTAGTATCGTAAAGCGTCGTTCTCCGTTATCCATAGAGCCGAGTTTTCTTGGACCTAAATTTACTCGGAGGTACGCTTGCTGTTTGGAGCATCTTTGGGGTTATTGTTAAAACTACCGGTTATTTCAACAGGTTGCGATTGCTTATTAGGTTATTAATGCGACTTACAGGGGGCTATCCGTCCGCATCGACGGTTCCTCTCAATGTTGAACAGGGACGCAGCATTTCACAGTGCAATAGCCATTTAGCCAACAGAATCCGATTATGAATTAATTAAAGGAAATGAACGATCCTAAATTGGAGTTAGCTTCTATAGGACGTATTATACTACGCCGTAATACCGTAGCTTTGGTATAGGCAAGTTTAGGATATGGAACGATTTTGATCCAGTTCAATCCAAGGGTCCCATAAAACTGGCCTAGTTTCCTCATAACAAATAAACGACGTAAGCAAACACAAGCCGTCTGTTTAATCAGCCATAGAATACGCTAGCGAGTATTTTTTTTTCTTTGTAATCGACGTGACCCTGTGGCCCTCTGCAAACTGTTAGTTTTAAGATACTAAAAGTTTTGATAAAATGCAACTTGCACTTTTGATTATTCTAATAATAAACAAAGGCGACACTTGGCAAACTTTTCTCTCAAGCCGAGCGTTGCGTTTTAGAGCGTATACGATTTTTCAGGGGATCCTTACAAAAGACTGCTACAAAGTCCGCGACTATATGAAATCAGCATTGCTGTAGGCTAAACGATCCATTGCAAACTACATTATATCGAAACTTGGGGTCGGTGACAATTACAGAAGAAAATCATTTTGATTCGGAATTATTAAAATATATAATTGAGTACTCTTCGATGTCTAGACACGCGGTGTCTAAGCTACTTCTATTTTTTTTTACGCTTTAAACTCTGCTCCCTTCATTTACTACTTTGGAGCATTGTATTCAAATGGGATGTGTAACATGATTGGCTGCAACCCCCCATAGCTGCCTCCATAGATATCCTTTAGTCAGAGAAAGGGCGGATCATCAGTCGTGCTAGTTAAGCACTACGTTGGATAATGTATCTAACTGTAATAGTGTCTAATTGTACGATGCTTTGATTTAACACTCCGTTTAGGGAAAACTACTCCGGATGCATCTCTGTCTATATCTATTAGGACAGGATTTATTGCTTGACACCACCTGTTACAGCAGCCCAATTACGGGGGATTGTAAATCGCCATTGTGTCTGAGTGGTCGAACGTGAATATGTTCTGGTGCTTATTGATTTATGAAGACGCCGCTTCGAAGTACGTTGCTAAGGAAAATATCGGGTCATCAAATGTTATGGAAATATTTGAAAAATCTTTAGGTTCATGGCTTAACTGGCGCCAGTTTGTGAAGCTTCTCTAGCCACGGAATTGCTCAGAACTGCAGAAGTTCAATTACTAGGTTACTTCTGACATCATCTCCTGCCATCTCCACTGTTATTCTTACTCACTTGTTGCTTAAGATATCATAATCGTCTCCCACTGAAGATTGCTAGCACGAGGATCTAAATATGGTTTTAATACAAGACAAAGTTATTTGACAATAACCATAAAAAGCTAATGATGTGCTATCCAAATTGCGTTCTACTGAAGCCCAGAATATTTGTTATATATATATATATATATACATGTATTACACAGATAAAATAAAAGTTCTTTTAAACTTTCTTTTTAATTTTTTTTTTATTATGCTGAATGGTGCTTAAGACTGATTTAACAGTACAAATTTGCCTAAACGCACGTTCCGAGGTTCTAGTTAGGAAAAATAGCTTTTCAGATTCGGTTAAACCATAGGGGTTACCCGTATATAAAATCAAACAGAACAAGAAATAAACAACTAGGTAATGTATCACCTGAGCCCGCATACTAACCTACTAGGCAGCACTCGTTTGTACTACAATCACCAGGCTTTGAGCAGAAATTCCCCAGCCAATGGTCGGATCCGGCCATGGCAGCTGTCAGGATTGAGGTAGCCACGAATACCGAGTTCAGAGGGCAGCGGAACATCTTTCAAGGATCACCTGCATTAAATACAAATGACATCAAACAGGTATTTTCATCGTTAGTCTAGATCCAAATGATCGATTACTAATTTAGCTAAATCAAACTGTTCGATAAGTGACCAGAAGCATGGGATCCTTATGGCAGACTTCGTTTTAGGAGAGATGACATTTTATATGTTTTCTTTAAGTCCGTGCTACTTGAGCGCAATTCTGAACAGCTACATTGTTTGCATGCTACTTAGTATTGCGTTCCTGTCCAAGTTGATTGCGACAATTTACGCCATCAGGCTCCCAGGTCGTCCAACATGTCATGCCGCAGGCATCAGCAGAAGAACATGCTTTTGTAACTTCACATATTCGCATTTTAGGGCCAGCATTCTGAATAATCAAAAAAAAAAATATATATATATATATATATGTATATATATATAGCTATTGGTAAACTGTACAAGCTCTGATATCGTTTAGCCGCAACGTTGAGGTAGAGGCGAGATTCGCTACGATCATTTATTTATGTGACGTCAGTGCGAGCTGAAGCTGTTAAAGACGACGTTTGCCTCGTCCTTGTCCTGCTGGAAATGACTATCTCACCGTACGACAGCCATCGAGAATTCTGGCCATCTGTTGGCGCCCAACTCAAAATGAATCCCACATGAATACGTGATACATCCAGTATTACAAAATGTGTCGACTGTAAGACAACAATATAGAAAAGTCGATAGAGCAATGTCTATATACAATTACAAACACCTGTTGCCGTGGCAAAGGTTAAGCAACGGGACGAGCTCATACTAACATTATCATATAATGAACAGCGTTACTATCTAGCATGTCGATCTGCGCAGCGGTAACATACGACCGGCATCATTATCAACAAACTTTAACCTTTTCACCACAGTATTTCGCAGTGTTCTACTGGTACTAGCCGAAGATGCTGCTTCCTATCATCGTATCGATTAATTATTACAGCCAATTATTATTATTATTATTATTATCAACGTTTTTGTACGTCGCCACTGAAAAAAGCAGGAAACGACTTCCAGTAGCCAGCCACAGATATCGAACTATAAAAAAAAAAAAAAAAAAAAAGCCAAATTGTATGGCGGCGTGCGTGTTGTAACTAGCACGGCTTTCATTAGAGCAAATACGGGGAATCAGTGATCGGTGAAACGGTCATACCTACTACCATATCCTACTCCCGGAGCGTACACTGTATCTTTAATTCATCAACAATCGCGCTTGCCCCCAACTTAACAGAAGGTAATAATATAAAAAATAAGTTTCAAATTTCGAACACCTAGCCTCCGGACACCATTTTGCAGTCGGTTTCCTAGGGCGAAAATCCGTAGCGGAAGTCGCGTTATAGGGAACTGAGTTATAACGAACTTGGCATTAAGTAGAGTATTATTAAAGACAGATCGATGCTATAGGCACGACATGTGGGCAATGAGTTTGTGAAACTGGTCACGACACGCTCTTCAATTGCGGTGTTGATAACAAAATAGGGACGCAATCTAAAAAACTGACCCAATGTGAAAATGGGCTCACGGAGGCGGATTCAGATATTTCACCCCGAAGAGATATTTCACTACGATTTTAAACTCAATTCGCCAATTACTACCAGCTCAACCACCTGTGAAGGTAAATACTTAATTTCGATGTAACGCGGAAGTTATAATGTAACAGCGTTAAATCTACTATATGATGATGCATTTATTTTAGATATATCAAGAAAAACAAATTGATATATGAGTGAAACGACGAAATTATTGAGATGTAACAAACGCTGTCGAGAAATATGTTTTAGAGTATTTTCGCCGAATCCTGTGAGGTGAAACAAACTGTATTAGAGCTATTGACATCTCTAAAACATATGACGGAAATTATAACCTCTATATTTAACTAGTGTTTCGAACGTATACGTCTCGACACTCTACGTAAGCAATGCCGTACGTCGCCAGAAACGTCGGACTCAGCAGTGATCTTTTTCCAGCGCTTAAACAACGTGCAGTCATGATCGATCGACGCAAAACTCTCAAAGGGCCCCCTCGACTTTTAACGAAACATAAAAATACTCTATTCTCTCAAATGAGATCATACTCTCTATAAAGAAACGCAGCCGTATCATCAAAAATAACTAAATAAATGCAACGATTTATTTAATCCAACATGACCAGTTTGTGTACGTCTGGTAGACAAACTGGAAAAGTGACGTCGATAAATGGTTTTCATACGGGTAGCAAATTGTCAGGTATAAGGGGATTACCGGGTTAGATTTATAAACTTTAGTGTGTAAATAGAAAATAATTAGATAATTAAAATGCTTTCAATAAGTTCATTCAGTTTCCGTTCCAACAGTAGCCTGTATGTAAGCTATAATTATATTAT
This sequence comes from Varroa jacobsoni, assembly GCF_002532875.2. Classification (NCBI taxonomy): domain Eukaryota; kingdom Metazoa; phylum Arthropoda; class Arachnida; order Mesostigmata; family Varroidae; genus Varroa; species Varroa jacobsoni. Next base: position 324,733 of record NW_019213095.1, on the reverse strand, counting down.
TTCTACTCGCGCCTTACAAGAGGATAATAGACCCTTTTTCTAGCTTTATATTGCAAGCAAAGGGGATAGCAACTACTAGTAATCGGCTTCAATAGAATAGCACATCCACATTAGTGCTGATTAACAAGATAGGCCATACAGTACAAACGCAGAAAAATTATTCAGAAACGCTTTTTATTTTCGATTCGGAAAACAGAAAAATCCTTTTTATCAAAGATGAAGTACGCCTTCCCTAGATAAGAAGTTCAGACTTTTAATGGGAAGTTAGTTTCAGCCGAAAACGTATTTCCTTTTGCAACGAATGGTAATGTCACAGGGATACGACGAAAACATTATATCTACTGCATCAGTTACCGAGCGTTTTTTTTAAAGTTTTGTACACACACTATGATGCACATATGGAACCATACGTGGACATAGCTTTAAATATACACATCGTCGTTTAAGAAAAACATCGAGTAGCTTTTTTGTAACCTTGCTTTTTACTATTTGTTACGTTGACATCAAGCCTCTTTCAACGCACTCCTTCGCCTGAACGGAAGGCCTTATGAGGGAACGCTTCTGCTACAAATGCCATTTAAGTCATCTGAAGCAATAATTCGCCGTCGCACTAAACACCAAACTCGAAGCCATTAACTTACTAAACTTGTTTTCCACTGAACTCTCAGAACATCTGCAGTAGCTGGTATCTCCAAGGAAGGGCCATTGAAGCGGCTTTCTAAGGCTGCTGCTGCTGTTGCGTACATTTGTTTAACATGTAGAACATAATGGTTAAGCAAAAGCTATAATATTTTGAATTTTTTTTTACACATATTGAATTTTGTAAAACGCAAAAATTCACGAAGCATTGCTGCGAATAATCTCAGGAAGCTTGACTTTGGATGGCAGCATACAACCGGTCGAAAATAGTCAAAATCTACTGAACGTTTATTAATATCTTTGTTACTTAAAACGGTGATCACTTTACTGAAATACATGTCAGCCATCGTTTAAAAATGACAAGATATCCCGTCACCTTGGATAGTAAAGATGACCTCTTAGGCGTTCAGCATATATGTGGTTAGCGTTCCTTATTTTGTCATGCCCAGTGGTAGTTAAGCTTACCCAGCATAACGACCTCTATGTATATTGATAATTAACACAAACCAGCATTAGACTAGTTAAGCGTGTCTCGCATCCTCCAATCTTTTCACATACAGACTCGAAATTCCTCTCAGCTGTAGGAACGTGTAGTAGCATAGGCTACATTTTTTCGAGGTTTAAGAAAGGCGAAACTCGTCCAACCATAGCGTGAGGTTTACCACTTTCATTAGGGGCGATGGAATGCAAATATAGACTAGAAATTACCGCAAAGGAATTCACATTTGGTTTCTCACTCGTCTCGTTTGACACTATCTCTCATGGGGACTATAGAAGATGTGTGTACTCGTTCCATATCTATCTGAGTTTTTTATCGCATGTGTTATGGCATAAACATGAAATAAGGCGTGTTATTAAACACCAATAAAAGTGATAAAATCGCTTCGTGTGCATCTTTATAAGATACCAACTCAATACTCCAGGAGGCCGAACTCCTGGATTACATGCTGACGCTATCCAGTTGACCTTGATGAGGGCATTAGCGAGCACTACCAAGCATTATGTTATTTAAGCGATAATTACGTGTTTTTATTTTTAGAGCTCCGAGTGATTTTAATGCTCTGAGTAGTCGGCTGTTAATGAGGCAAACTCAAAACATTTCCCACCATTATTCACAGTGATGTTTGTTTTATCGGTCTTAAACGCACCTTTGCCGCCATTATCGAAATGTGTGTGACCGTGGTTTTGGCCAGACCGCTGTGACTGTTAACGTTCAATCCCACCAACGTTGAGCTGTCTGATTTTTACTCGTGTACTACACTTCAGACATTGTCATCAAGGCTGTGACCGTCGCCGTCATCGCTGCTGTAACTACCATTACCACCGAACTATCATTGTTGGCGATTTGACGATTCGAGGAGCTTACTTATGTATGTATATTAAGTCACTTAAAGCTACGTCTGTTTAGAAACGTCGCGTAGGAGCTGAGAGATACATCAGCACAGTAGTCGTTGGTGACTAATGCGTTTTCGGTAAAGTCAGCTTCTACCCGCCCGTCTGAGGTCCTCCTACGTTTACTTCGGCTCGGCTGTTCCGCCCATCAAAATTCTCGGCCGAGTGTGTGCCACTAATTCTCTATTGACGACCGCCAAATAACAACAATCCAGACCGCAACTCGAAAATGTACCCGTGTTATTTGGCTATTAATACTGCTTTACCAATCGTATGGTTGGTCGATGGTCTACTGCGAACGGTGTCTTCACGTATGCCGGCCTGATACGCATAGGAGGGAATCGGTTGTTTGTAATGGTATAGATACACATATTCCTCAAGTTGCCTTCAAATGATAGATGTATGGAGATAGCAAATAGTGTCCTTTATGCACGCTATCACCCGAAGTAAGCGCATGAGAACGATCGAAATGGACGAAAATACGATCCTGAGTTTACGCTTCTTCTGAAGCACGTGAGGGATGGCGGGAAAAACGTTTATTTAAAGAAGGAAAGATGCGGCAAGGCCCTACACCTTTCGCGGAATAAATGTGGACACGCACACGCACAATGCCTGTGCTTCTCTCTTATGACAACATGTCTCGTTTCGTTCGTCCGCCCGCTTCGAGGATGTATCTATTAAGATAAGCTACTTACGCAACAATCAGTATATAAATAACTAGTATTCTTATTGAATATTCCCGCAGGCGTCGCTAAGGCCCCGCCGCCCGCTTTACCGACTATACGATCACATTAACCTGCGAACGCCACAAAGTTTGCTAGAAAAAGGAGCATCTTTCAAGCCGAGATTCTTTTTATTTCCTATGAAATATATACTTATTTAACTATTTCGTGTTATTGCGCAAAAAACCTAAATAAGTTTATTGGCTTTTAAATAAAATGGCAGGTAACACCGAAAACAATTCCCATATCTCTAGTTCTAAATTCAAAGGGTTAACTAATTTAAAACTTCAACTAATTCAGTTTGGAACGTGAGGGGAAGCGCCTGCGCTAAGCAGATTTGAAGCGCCTCCCATATAGCATTCGGGGTGGCAGGCTATGCATTTGTGATTTCCTTAAAAAAGGCCCACGAAAAATAACGAAAAATTTCAAATACGTACTTTAAGAGCAGGTGCTGTTTCGTGATTTTAAGTACAATTACTGTGCACGCGTCCATAATGCAAGTTTTTATTAGCTCTGAAACACCGTTATATACATTGATGCGGTTCCGTAGAACGGCTCCTCGCTTACTCATAATTCTGAAGCGTTCTTCTGATTTTTGCTCTGACGTTATTATGTTGTTTCTGATCGAAAATGCGATCCCTTAGTAACAGTCTTTCATACGCGAATCGTATAGAATACTGATAAAATTTCGAGTTGTTGTGACCCAATGACTTGCAAGCACTCAGTGAGCTTGTGATCCGATTCACTACAAATCGATCATGTCCACTCCGCTTTTATCATATTTTTATGCTTTTATCAATGAAAGAAAAGCATACAAATTGTTGTTTTAAATTCCTTTTTAATCTCAGCTTTCACTTTTGTGACGGTAATTTTAAATAGAGCAATATATAAATACTTTAGGCGTAAAAATTTCACAAACATGTCTCTCGTGTGATGAATACTACCATGGTATATATTGCAAGCTTCACAACTGTTCTATGTTTCTATTTTTCAAAGAGAATCATTCATTTGACTCAACGTTGCTTTATAATATGTTTTAAGGTAAACTATACTCTGCTTTGTGCAAATAAATCTAGGCAAACATGTAGCGTTGTTCACCAAGAAACTGCACACAAGCTCGAAAACGTATCAGAGAGCTCAGTTGCTTTAGATATCCTGTTTTCGGTCAGTTCCATAACGACATATTAAGTAGTTAAATCTGTCCTACTTCAGTTCCGCAAATCTGTCCTTACTTTATTCTCCCATAGTCGCCTATCTACAAATACAGCCCGTAGCCAACCCTTACCTGTGTGAAGGAAAGTTACAATAAATATATGCTTAAACACACACAGCAACCTGGACAATTAGGTCTATGTTTTCCGTTATACGTAGATCGTAGATGATGGTGGTTATACCATATACGTATGCTTCGAAACAGACAAGTCCACTAAGTACTTAAGGCATGATATTTTATGGCTTATTTATGTACCGAATGGTCGACCCCTGCTCTGACCTGACCGTTCCCTCAACGTGTTTTTTGTTTTGTTTTCTTGGCCACGTCGTATCGTTCGTAGTCCAGCACAGAAAGCGTAACTGTCATCATTCCGTTTCTATTTCACACTATTCACACATTTAATGTACAAGGAATATCTTCCTTTTAGATGAAAAAGATATCTGCATTATCATTAGGCTGTTTAAACACATGTGACGCATGTAACGAAGATGCATGCAGATTATAAAAATTATCTTCCACCTGGGTATACCGATTAAGGTGTACGAAAAAAATGACTGAGACACGATGCTTTCGCAAACTAGTGAATATTATTTTTGTACATATATAATGTCTTCTCAGATTTGATCGTCTCGAGTGAGTCCAACAGGATTGTCTATATGAACTTGTAGCGTGTTTATTTCCGCTGGACGCGAAAGTCGAACAAGTGCCCTTGATCCGACATACTTTCCTCCGCAACCTGAATGGGTTAGGGACATTATTATTATTATTATTAGCAAAACATGCACACGACGATCAGGAAAGGTTTAACACAACGTGAACTATTGAAGGGCTGCTTTTCGGAGTGGCTTAATACGTTTAAGTTCTGCTTCTGCGACACTCGAACAAGTGCCACATATATAACTGATGACCACAGCAAAAGCCGATCTTTATGCGGCTGGCCGTACACATCTCACGGATCATCTCTATTTAGATCATATATTTAATTGAATCATCCATGTATTTAGTAGTTCGGCCCTTTAATTGACAGACAATTATCGCTCTTAGGTTTCTTCAGTATAAGACAATGCGACGACAAGGCTACTAAGCGTTTCCTGTTATGTCAAAATCAGTTTTACAATCTTTTGCCGGTTGCAAGATAATTATTGCTAAGCGATTAGTTGCTGTTTTACGAGAACAGTTAGAACTAACGCTGGAACAACATACTTGATAAATGTTTACGAAGAACGGGAATGATGAAATGATTTATGCCTGCTTACGCTAATCCCATACGTATTAAGAGCATGAGCTTGCTTAGCTAATTCGAAGGTAATTTCAGTTTTTCGAATGTCTGGTAACTTAACTGACGACCGTTCATAGTGCCGGTTAGGTAACGCAAACATCAAAACAATCCAGCCTTCTATCGAATATGAAATGAAATTTATAAACAAACAGACAAAATATCCCATTGCTAGTTACTGCCTGAATCATTTTTTCCAGTAAATCGCTACTGCTGATGCGAGGGACGAGATCCGTTTTTGTACGGAAAGGTATAGTGTCCCAACTACACTATGTAGTGTCACAACACGATTGTGATAAGCTCTTTGCTGAGTAAGGTTCCTTTTCATTCAGTATTTGTCCGGTGGTCCACAGGTTTAGTCCTGTGGCTTTTCTTAAAGTTATATATAACAAAGCCAATCAGTTGCTTTGTAAACCCTTGACATACACAGGGGATTTATGTATTCAAATAGGGTATTTAGTTTCAAACGAAAAATGGCGCTAAGGGTTAAATATTATTGAAAGAGGCGTTTTCGGTCCATCTATTGCTGTCGGTCGATCGTTACATGGAACGGTTACAGGTTTTAGACAGAACCAGCGGCAACATGTCGAGGCACCTATTTAAGAATTGCTTCATAACGTTTTTAAAAAAATATATAAGGAGTGTTACAGCAAAGAATTGCCGCCCGCTCTTAGTCAGCTTTCATTCTGTTGGATGGATTTCATTCTTTAAATCTCGCAAACAGCTCTTCCCTGTTTATGCTCAAGGTCGCTATATCCAGCAACGCAATAGGTCAAATTTGCCTATAATGAAATTTAGAAAACGGTACGCCTAGCGATACGATAAGGATGAGTATCCTATAACGAATGAGCAGCTTGAAGTGAGTGAAAGCTAAGTGATGTGTGACTCATTTTTCAAGTTGATTAACGCCACGTTCTACCTTAATTACCCCGTATGGGGTGACTCGGTACGGGCAAACGAGGAACCAGATATTAGTATTGTCTCTTCAGGTGACAGCGTCAATAAATATATTGTAAGTATTTAGAAATACGTTACTGCGCTTCTTTATCTATCGTGGCGCTCATTTGAACCCAATAAATTTGTTGTAGTCACACGAAAAACACAATTGATTTCGAGGGTACTATAAAACGTTTTTGCGGGTTTTAGTTTTATTTCCGGCTGCTCTGGTACTGGGAATGTTGTGGAACTTGAACCATAACTTTTGGAATCACTTGGACGCAGGGCCATTGCGAGTGAATAGCCAGAAAAGTTCCGTCACTTATGAGATAGATAGCAAGGACATTGCTACGTATAATACATGATGTTTTTTTAAATTAGATATTGATCCAGAAGAAGAGAATAGGGAAATTCGAGAAAGCCAGTGTGAACTGGGGCAAAACTTACTATGTCAAAAATGCAAGTTTAATAATAAGGCACGCACAGTTTGAGTTTGTCTCGAAAGGAAGTTGAATACTCAAGCCACAGACGCCGCGCAACGAGGAAGCCGCTTAAAACTTGTTTTCCTTAAAGGATCCGTTAGTGATTATGGAGCGATTTTTTAGTCGTCATAGCACAGCTGGTTTGTTGCCACGTTCGGTCTTTGCGAATAGGTCACACTGCGCATTCGGATATGAGAAAACAGCAAGATGCCGGACGGGACGCAGGGTGGTGCTTACATGGAAACTTGGACGATTGGACTTGGAAGAAACTTGGATTGAACGTAACTAGCGAGAACGGTGCTCACTAGGATAACAGACGGCGTTATTTCATGTCCGAATTTTTCTATACAGACAGATAAACTCAGCATAGGACGTTGGCTACGTAAAACTGGATTCCGAATCGATCTCTAGTGGAAAGGAACATAGAGGCTAGAGTCCTTAAGAATTTACCACCCATATTCATATATCTTCTCATAAGAATTTAAAGGTACGCAAAACCAAAAAAAGATTTTCTCATATTGAGTGTGCAGGGTTTAGTCTAGAGAGCTATTTGTCGCCCCGGTAAATAAGAGTACACCCAGATCAATACAAATGCCCAAGAATAACTAATTGGCATTAATGGTCTTCTATCCATACAATCTATACAAGGTGCCTTCATGTACATTCTACGTGTAGCGTGCTATATGTAAATTGGTAGGACCCGCGAAAGCATAGTTTTTCGAAAGGTTTGCTTGGTACTGTCGTTACATTCTATAGGGGGTTAAAACAAAACAATAGTATAATACTTATACCTTGCAGAATTTTATGGACAAACCTCAAACAGCAAGAGCTGAACAAGAAGGTATAAAGTAGGTGGCTAAAAAGAAAATCTAGCTTGCTTTTGGCCATTTCATGTGTCTCTAATGCTTTATATTTGTTGTCCCAACATCGGATCTGGCTTGGGTCATAAGCCATGCTTTATTTGCTTTTATGTATTAGGTAAATTTGTGTAGCAAAATGTGGTGTATGCATGTAAACGATCGGCGGATCTTTTGTGGCAGTCTGTAGGTGCGGAGAGACAAATAACGATAAACAAAAGAATCGGAAAAACGTGTTTATACTCATACGAGATGATCGTCGTATTAGCTGCTGCGACTACTATGAAACCCTAATTGTGACCATTGACTCGTCGCCTGTTGGAGAATTGTATGACATCAAATGTGCATGTTAGTATGCAAGCATTAAGAAATTATATATTACCCTTTTTTCTCGGATATTATAGTATATAATATGCTAGTCAGGGAGAGAGAGAGAGAGAGAGAGATATAACAATTTCGGCCGCTCTCTAGTTGACTGAAAGAAGACACCTTGTGGTAAATGCGCACACGATGGTAAATGTTATCCACTTTCTTATTCTAGATACGATATCTTGAAGTATCCATATCGTATCCTAATTTCCCCATCGACCCCACGGCCCATCGTTTCAACCTCGTCGCTGATGGGTTCAGCGAATTCGACAAAACGCCTGGACAAGCTCAGAAAGCCATATAAATTCCTTTAATTAGAGAAGTTAGCTATTTGATAGCATAGGAAACGGGGCCGAAATAGATATCTGAACTGAAATTGAAATCATTTGCGCCTCACGATCAAGAATGGAGCCGTGTCAAGGTTAAATGCTAACTTACTGGAGTAACTGCGTCGATGTGACATTCTATTAGGCCGGACATACCGACTAAAAAAATGTGTACAAATTTTTTTGTGTTTTTGTGTTTTATATGTTATTAGTTTCCTCTTTTTTACTTTCACTCGAATTATATTTAGTTTTTGTGTTTTATATGTTATTAGTTTTCTCTTTTTTACTTTCACTCGAATTATATATAGTTTTTGTAAGAGCATCACCGAAGCAAGACGCTGTTTTTCTTAGTGGAGCATAACTTTAGCGTTGGCTAGCGCGGTAAGTGGGCTAACTTTCTAATTTTGCACCTTACGCTACACGCTTGAGTTATAGCTTGCTTTTCGAATAAAATTGATTATCGCATTGATAGCGATGGAGTGTCCGTTATCTTACGCTGTTTCCAAAGGAAAATTTACGCCGTCCGAGCATACCTGTCAAAACTGGAATATCCAAACCCGAGCTACTTCTCATGAGCTCGAAATAGCTGAAGGCCTTTGATCAGAGCTGACCCGATCACTCCGACACTTGACTGTTAGCATGATCTATCTACTGATTTCTACAAATTGGTACTTAACGTGACGCTTATTTATAGCTTGTTGTTTATCAGTCCTTCATTCCACTTACCTTTTGAGAAAAACAAAAACTACGCGTTGCACTTCCAGTTGTACTTTAGACGTTCATAAACGTTATCCTCATATATCTAAGGCATAAATATGCACTTTTTACGCTGATATTGTCGTAGAAACAGATCACTGATTTTTTTTTTTCACGTCAGCCTCTATTCAAATCATTTACGTGGTTGTGCAACGCCTGACAACTGGTTAATTTTTCTCATCGATCGATCGATTTTAGCGCGCTCTTCTCTTTTGTCCGAGCGGCGCTCTTCGTCGGCTTCATTGACGTATCAACACCACACTTCAGCAACTATCGGACAAATAACAGAAGGCCTCACGCGACCATTTGCGTTGACCACAATGGGCGAGGGAAGTTCTCAACAACTTAAGAGTAAATGGTGATAGTGGCAATGATGCTGCTGCTGCTGCTGCCGCCGCCGCCGATGATCATGATGACGATGACGACGACGGCGACGACAACGACAAGAAAGCGGGTGAGTGGGGAAAGGACTTTAACGGATTGGACCCTTTCTACTCATTCGTTGGTTGCGTCGTCTGGAATAAGTTAAAGAAGCTGAAAAGAAATTTGCACCGGAGATAGGTCTTGATAAGCGGGCGGTGAATAGCCCTACGGCTAGCATTATTCAGTACCGACAAGGATAAGATAAAATTTACTTGGCCCATCCGAGTTGCGAAGAGCGTCGATCCGCCTGTAGCGCCTTCGGATTGGGCAGAACATAAACATGGGTTTTACTTTCGTGTAGCAGATGCATTTTTCTGCGATGACTACATTATATTAACGCATAGAAGTTTAGTGTTCTTTATTTTTTCCGCTTTTTTGTTTTATTCGCTAGCCCGTTGTCGGGCGCACGCTTCGTTTCGTGGAAACATAGCCAACGAAAGTAAAATTTACTTGGATTGTTACTCAAGATACTAGCAGAACTAAATTACTATTTTTTTTTATAGTGGTACTTTCTCTGGCAGAAAACATCTATTAAATCATATGAACCGATAACTGTTGTATAGGTAGAAGTATAACCGATTCCGACTGTTAACTTCGAGACTCTGCACAATTTGTTAATCACTGATCTTTTAAATATATTAGCTATGACACAATAGCCAACAATGTTGTGAATGACCAGCACTTGTGCCTGTGCTTAGCTCTGTAGACTTTCTTGCAGTTCCTTGAAATGTGTGTTAAATCAAATTACACTGAGACCTCTCCAACCGCCGTACGAGCTTATTGATCTACTAAGAGGCCGCTCTAATATACGCTTCGTTGTCATCCATGGAATTTCATCCTAAATACAGGACGTGCGATGACCTAATTTCATCTCTTTTGCCTTCAGAATCCATGGTTTCAGCTTGCTTCCTTGGAATAATTTGAAACTGCCGAAAAAACTGTCTATTTTCTATTCTAAACGAACTGCAGGTGACCAATGAAGATGTGTGTATCTTCTCAGGTATCTTGCATTGTTTAGAATCGACGGCAGATTAGCGGGAGGCCAAACCTTAATGATGGACTGATGGCTGGGGGAAATTTTTAGCCTAACTTCATGATAGTTTACTTCATATCGATGTCGAAATAATATCGACAATTGCCATGATGCAACCGCTGATTCATTGGTTTTAATACAATTGATGATCAATTATAAAACGTTGACATTGAGTTGCTTACCGATTAGACGCGGGCATTATCTTTACCTGAATTTTGAACGTACCACACTCTTTAAAACCGGTTAAATGGAAAGGCCGTTCGCTATTTTGTCGCAAACACCGTAATCGTCTTCTTCAAATCGCTAAAAGCACTCGTATGGAACAGTAATCAATGAAGTCGACAATGTTTGAAAGAAATCTCTTGTGTCTACCGACTGATGGCTAAGCGATGGCAAACGTGATGTCTGCTGTCGCGTTTTTGTCGAACGCTAAAGACAATGTTGTGACGACATGGGAAATCAGAACAGCTGCCTCTGAACACCACCAGGAAGGAGTGGTTAAACGACAGATAGAGATATAGTAGAATGTGGTCTAGTAATGCCAGCGACTATCTACCCACCTGCATGCATCTTCTATCTACAGTGAACCGGTAATATGCGATATTTGTGCACAGACACAATGGTGGCGTCGGACACAGGATCTCGGCATCCACATTTATCTTACAAAACATCATTGTAACTTGCTTTAGTTAGGCTGCTCAGCAGCTCGACTAGCTATATTTGACTTATTTTAATATTTAGATATCGGGTCAGGCAGTTTGAAATGGCAGACGAAATAAATTGAAAAAGCGTCAAATCTATGGATGTTTAAGATCAACGAACATTGACACATCTAACACCAGAGCTATTTGAAAAGCCACGTCCGAGACAAAATATTCCCTGAGACACTAAAAACGAACAGGAAAACGAGACCGTATCGGAACTATTATAGGATCGTTTCAAAGCGAGCTTTGCGAGATAAACAAACAATAGCATGATGACAATTTTATCGATTACGGCATTAGCGATGCGAGGTCGAGCTCGAATTTAAATTTACGTAACTAGCAACTGAAACAGATCGATAAAGTTACTTCACCATGATAATAGCGTAACACATTAAGCAAATAGATTAACTTAATTAATATAACAAATCTGAGACGAAACACAATGCAACACACATTCGTTAGTATTTAAACACGATAATAACATAGGTGTAGTAGTAGTATGTCAGAATTATAAACACATTCCAACATGAAAAGGGGCAAACTGGCTCAAAGAACAAAATCCTAGAGGGGCGAGTCATCGGACTAGTGACGTCAATTATGGGACACAAAGCGAAATTCAGCTAATTACAATTCCGATACATAGAACTATTGAACTCAATCTTCTACAGAGTAGATCCGATTGCATCGGCAAAGTAAAGGAAGAGATTATTTTGATATATTATTTTCATTCATAGCCAGCTAAACCATTTCGAGATGTTTCGCTCATTATAATTATAATGAACCTCACACAAAAACCAATACTATGGATAAGTGATAGAGTCTTCGAAGTTCACTCATTAAACATAGAAACACGAAGTTCAGACCGCCAGACCCTTCGTGAAACAACCAGCCCCAATTTGGCTACAATTTCAGCTAAGTGACACACGTATAGAGGCCTTTCTTTGACCATGCAAGCAATCTGAATGTTTGATAGTTAGAGCTTAGTTGAGTGGTGGTCACCCTACAAAAACGAGCCCTAAGGGGCTTTGTTAGCGTTCCTTGTTGACGAACCCTATAAATAAACATACGTACTGATAAACACATCGATGTTGTTTGTTCTTTTTTTTTATTGTTATTTTTCTGCAAATATATGCTGACAACAAATAGATTTGTTCTAGCTGAACGCTTGCCTTTAGCTTTTATATATATATATATATGTATTGGCAATACAGCAGATATATTATACGTTACGCTGATAATGATTATCTCGATAGCAGCGTTAGTTGCTACATATTTAAATCGGCATACTTTAGGCACATAGTTTAGCATTGTCGATCTCTCACACCAAGCGTTTACCGTGTTGCTCAAGACAAGTAGTCGTTTTCACAGGCCAAAAAGAAAATGATATTTATGGGAATGGAAGATAGTCAGTATATAAGACGCGTTTAAGAAGCACCTCGTGATTTGCTTGCAAAATATCGCTCAGGCTGTTTTCATTATCTTCTCAGTAGTAGTTTTAAGCTAATAATCAGTTGCTGCGGTTATCTGAATTAAGCCCTATCAGAATTTTTTATAAATCCAGTGGACTCGCGTGTCCAATGACAACTAAGGTCGCGCTTTTCGACACATTTGGTTGAAGGCTGTCTAGCTTGAAACTTCTCGGAATACTGGCTTTTCGTATAAAGAAAAATGGCGTAGGAATAAATAGGTGAAAAGGAATACAATTCATTAATATTTAATATACTAAGGTTTTAGGAAAAAAGAATCGTCGGTCGTATCGAAAAGAAGATTCTACTTTCAATTAAGTCGCTGCTAAAAAAAAAAACGTTTGAAAACCAATGTTAGCGGCAATGGTGCCGGGCTGTTTTGTTACCAGGTGGCCAATCAGACCCTTGGTAAAGTATAAATCTGACGCTAGGGGCACCATTCAAAGTACACTGCATTCAAATGCTTCCATGTTCCAATATTAAATTAGGTCTGCTGATTGGGAATACCAGAGGCTCACAACCAATGTCGTCGGAACAGTGTTGCCTAGTTTCTCTCCCTCTAGAAACAGCGCATACAGTTGTCTATAGGAAATAGTAGTCTTCACGAGCAGATTTAATAAAAGCGCAGTGGTAAATATTGGATTCGAGCTGAAGAAATCTAGTAAATCCGATTTATTGGCGATATTTATATGTTCTCTTATAATATCCTCTGTAGATTTGTTTCGATGAAGAATGAAAAAGATCCACGGCCCGGAGCTCACGATTCAGCAATACATCGTTCTTTGCAGCCACTGAAATTAGTATATGATGGGTAATTGTCAAACTACTATTTAATTTATTATTTAATCGATAACGTATGCTGCTAATGCGGACGAGATCGTTTGAAGGCTCCGCTACAACTGATGCACCTATTTCTCAGAGTCTCATCAACGACACACACTGCTCAGATGTTCCATCTCGCTAAGCTTTTACCAATTATCACATGCTCAAAAACAACTAAATTCTCTTAATTTAGTATTGAAAAAAAAAAAAAAAGAGCTGTTGTAGACTGGTACGGAAAGAGCTTACATCGTCAATGGTGAATACCGCCGAACCCATTCGGCGAACGTCTTTCTCTCTGAAGATTTCTGTAGCAGAAAATAAAAGAAAGAAATAAACCGTAACGATTATGTTTCATAGTGCAAAAACTACACTGTAATAAAACAGTATTAGAATAAATCCATAGCAGGCTTACGGTATTAGCCCTTCACACACCAGAACACTATGGAAGTGATCCAGACGAAGAATTAGAATATCGCATTAGAAGCTCTTCGTACTATTAGCAATAAGCAGAAACGACGGATAGACGTTTTTTTTCAAAAGTACTGTTAACCGATCTTCACCCGTGTAAGAGGATTCTGTAACTTCGGATACAATCTCCGTTAACGAAAAGCTCTATTTCTTAGGGCACGTACCGCTCGAACCTTGGTTCCTCCTAAAAGCTTGGGAGCCATTCTGCCATGATCGCCGAAAATTTGCTTTATAGTGATACGCAACTCCGTGCTCTAGCCATGTACTATCCTATAGTCGTATCACAACTTGGCCAAATTCTAACTTAAACACTTAACAAGCTAAATAACCAAAAGAAGTTGCCTCTCGAATCATTTTTTTTTTTTAATCCTTAAGACAGAGACTTTTACGTTCGGGAGCTATTTTCAAGCGCAGCAAGAATTATCGTGGTAGATGAACTTGTTTTAAATTTACTAGATTCAGTAGCGCGTACAAAGCTCACGGTGATGTAAAGATTCTTACGATGTGTGACAAGCTAAAATTAAATAGTACAGCAGTGTTGTAGTAGCATAATGTTACATAATATTCTTAATTAATATTTTTGAAGGCTCCTAGTGTGTATACCGATCATGCAGCGTAACTTGACGGCGCATCCGATGAAATCGTCGAAGTTGATAAAGCCATCGTGTCCATAACGTAGTACAAGGAACGAGAGAATATGGTTGTTGATCGTATAGCCGGCTGAATGAAGTGCTTGTCGGAGCTCCATGGTGTCGAGAGCACCATCCTCGTCCGTATCATACAGCTTAAATGTATTCTAATAGTAATCGAAAAACCGATCGTTAATGTAGACAAATTAATCCGTCTTTCGGATAGCAGTTTAGTCCTATCAACTAGACAAAAAAAACAACGATAACTCACCCTCCATGTGCGGATCATGATCCATAGGGCGCGAAAATCTTCAAGTCCGAGTTTCCCTGAATGGTTAGAATCCATCAGCGATATCATACTGCGGCACACATCCAGCGAGAACTTATTGCCTTGAAGCTCTGCAAATCGTCATTAAGGATAAATACTTCTTACATGCCAACGCTATTCCAGTACATACAACAACATGCAACTTACACGAGTAGCTTGGTGGCAGTGTGTCATTTCAGGACATAATCTACCGCTATAACCTTATATGGTCTATGATTTGTTCCAGCAGCAGTTAGTAAATACATCACATGCAGTAACTGTTCAATAAACAATCAGCTACGAAGTAATGACGATCTCAATTCAAACCATACTTGGATATTGGAGGGGAGAAAGAAGAAGGTCGGCTTTATCTTATATCACAGGATGTTTTAAATATAATTTGGTCAGCTAGGTTGGCAGGGGCAAAATGACGCTAAAAACAGTGGTAGAGTATGCGACTTACAGGTTCTTGCAAGCTGCAGTGACTTTGCCCTTTAAAGATGGCGGAAAATGTAATGTCTCAAAAGATCAGCAGCATATTAGTGGCATCGATAATGGTCAAACGAGTAACTATAGGCTTCATTCGTAGTTTAACATAAGAATTTGGGAGTATTTCTCGTTTTGAAAAAGAGTATCGATGTTCGCACACAAAGATAAGACTGGCGTTAAAGGCAGATCTTTCAGTGGCTGAAATAGAAGCTAAGGCCCATTCCAGGGTACGTTTTCCAGGACCGTTTCAACACTCAAAGCTTCGACACTAAAGAAATGACATGCTCAGATATTACTTGATACAGGGCGCGCCAATCCTTAGATTATGCTATGGTAATCAATGCAGCCAACTACAGTAGTTTCTTATTAAACAGAGCCGGAAACAGCCTTAGTGCGTGTAATGGTAGAAACAATGACTAGTCGGTGCTAATCTACGGGTCGTTCGTGAGCTCAGCGTGAATAAGTATAGTTAATTGCTGAAGTTATTACTATAAACAAGCGTCTCTGGCGGCTATAAAGATTCATTGAAATAAGCTAACTCTCAGTATCACTAGTTCTCATGTAATGATGTTCTTATTACCGCTGAATGGTCCGGCCTCGTCTCGATTGGGGAAATCTGAAATAGCCAAGCATCATCAGGTTTGAAGGTAGGTATCATGCGGAAAAGAAACGATGAAATCGAACAAACAGATTCCCTTTCATTACATTTTATGTCGTTTTTAGACTGTTCTTTAGATAGTAATGCTGTTTATTCATAGTAAATAATATTCAAACGCGCAAGGTACGTGTGTGTACGCGTTCTCAACGTACGTTCCGTCGTTCTTTTTCGATAGGCATTGCCATATGTTATACACTCTAATTATACTCTGAACTTAGAGATTAGGCGATAGCTCCATGTTAAGGCTATAATACTGAAATGATCCAGCAGGGTCTTTTTTCAACGTTCTACAATTACAGGCTTCAGACATTAGTTAGCCCTTCACGTTTCGCCTAAAAACAGGCGCATCAAACTGCAGTATAAGGGTGCTCGATCTATGTAACATGTACCTTCAAGTAAGTAAGTTGTAGACGATTAAATTTTTGATAACTACTAGCATAATAATATAGTATTTAACCTAATATTTTTCTTATATGCGACTAACATGAGTAATTTGATTTATAATCGTGACCACTATAAGCTGCTTATTATAACCTCTTAAACAGAAAAATTATATTTTTTATCTCAGTCGTCGTTTTGCCTCCAAAAGCTATTTTCAATACAACACGCATATAAGCACATATTTTGTGAGGTTTCCAGATCCTCCAATTTGAACTTATTCAACAGTTCATAACACAGATGACATCAATGAAGCCCTAGCCATGTCCGCTTCATACAAACCAGCATTGTCGCCAGCATAACTCGACTTCGAATCTGCTAAACATATATTTGATTCTGTCTACAAACAATGTATATGTTGGGTGAGATACTGTTACGGAGACCTTCACTCTCACTTGGCTAAAAAGAGTAGACGGACGCGCGCACTTGTAAGAATCAAGAAATTTAATTAATTTTACGTTAATGCTAAGCTCAATCTACATTAATATTATGTATGTATGATAATAACAAAATAGGCCAACGCAAGAACTAATAATCATATGAAAGCGATTGCAAAAAAAAAAGTTATGTCCTTGCGTTTAACCCCTACTGGCGAGTACTCTATATACTTTTCCTATTGGACGATAAGAGTTTATAGCGAAAAAAACTCAATGTAGGTTGTGGCATTAACGATAATCTTTTGAGAAGCGCCTCAATCTGAAATTTACTCGAACGCCACATAAATAAGATAAATGTCGCATTCTAGGGGTATGATAAATCGAGTAGAAGAACCACTAAGTACCGTGACAATACGAATTAAGCTATAAGGAAAATGCTATCCTATACGGAGAATGACTCATTGTTGTTGGCAGACCTTTTTGAAAGACGACGGTGAGGATCTTCTGCAGTTCGTAGCAGTTAACCTCGAGGTCGTCTCCTGCTATCTTGGCAAACAGTGCCTGCAAGTGGCGCGCCTTTTCCGAGTCCGGATCTTCTTCTGGTGCTGCTACTTCCGGTTCAGGAGCGCTAATCGCAGGCTTGCTATCGTGCTCCGTCAATGTGTTCTACAACCGACAGAAAAGAACAACATGTCCGTATTGTTTTTGTTTTTTACAGAACAACCGAACAAATCGTACGGCGATTTAGAAGCGAGTAGAAAAAGGAGAAGATCTGCCCAATAAAATAGGAAAATATTCTACGGATTATATTTTCAGTTGAGTCGTCTAGGCTAGGAAGTTAAAAAAAAAAAAACATTGCCGATCCTACCTTCTTCTCAGTGAACACTCTTAGCAGAAAATCTCCAGTCTGATTAGGTTCAAAAGTTGAAGGCACAATACAGTAAGTTCCGACCGACAGCTTGAATCGTGTTGTAACCTCACGCGAGTTAATAAATGTGTGCGATCGCGCTGCTGATGGCGTCATCTTGAAAAAATTCAAACTGAGGGGCTTGTCAACGTTTTCCGGATCGTTCACCTAGCAACAGTAACATATAAATTGCAATAGGATATACATCATATTTTATAGTACAGTCCAGATTAATGCATTTTGCTAATTATTTTTTTCACATTTAGATTTTCTAAGGATAATGCAAAAGAGCTATTGATAGTTGTGTTACCCTATATATGGCGAATCCTATAGTCAGAAAAAGACCTCCTCCTAGTGTCCTCATTGCACGCCGATTTTTCTGCATCAGAGCTACGATCATTGTACACTTTTCATCGTCATCGTCTTCATCAGGATCTATTAATGTAATAAAATATTGGGGATTTACCCAATGGGTCTCTGAAAAGCGATCAAATATTTCTGTTAGTTGTGCGCCTATAAATTTGCTGTGTACGCAGTTCATTGCTCATAGTGGCAATTCAATGAAGGAAGCAGAGGGGGAGAGCATGTATGGGTATTTTTTAGCTTTTGATAATTGATAGATAGCCATCGGTTGTTTCATTGATGCATGACATTAACTCTAACCGTACATGCAGGTAATCATTGAAATCATTGAAAAAGTAGGCACGGAAACTAGTTTCTTTTTTTTTTGGTAAATACGGTGTACAAAAAACAAATGTGAAACAAACCCAGTCAATTTATATGGGATATGATAAGGACAACTTCATTCCTGGAGAATCTAGAGGCCACGCTTCATCCACACATTTTAATTCGGAATTAAACGTACAAGGAAATGGAATGTGAAGCCTTACCAAGGTAATTGCGGCATCCTCCCGCAGTGGCTCCTGCAACCCAGGACCCTTCATAGACAGCTACCTCCCATTTTTTGGTAGAGGAGTCCGTCAGCATTTCTTCAGTGAGAGCATCGGGGCCTAAATTGCATAACTCCAAATAGTGGAAGTTACGCTCGAAATCTTTCATGGACATCCTATAATAAAATGGCAATAATTTTTCTAAAATTAATAATTCCATTCTAAACTGGAATCGAAATTTTACACCAGTTTTGGTATATATGGAGAAAACAAAGGCTACACGTGAACACTAGCTTATTATATAAATATGTTACTTATTTTTGTAAATATCTAATCTTCGCCGCTGGATCTCTCGTGTCTCGTCGATCTAGGTGTCGAACACACCTATCGTGATACAATGGCAGGTACTAACATGGAATGTTGCATAGCCTAGGAATTTCGTCGTCCCGTTTAGAACTGCTATGGAAGTAATTTTTTAGAGACTATGAGAGCCTAAAATACGGTTGGAAATCACAAGAGAAATTAACAATTAAACTGTAATATAAGAATCAGGAAGATAATTTTATTAAAACTCATATATCACTGTTAGTGAATATAATGTTGTTATATTAAACTCGCCAGAATTCCCCATCGGCGTCGAATTTGAGGCCAACACGCTCTCGTTCCTCTTCGTCAACAAGCGACCACTCCTTTGAGCCGTCGGCCCATGCTCCCCTCCATTCGTGCTCGCCCCAGGGATTGCGAATTCGAATTAAAGGCATTTTACCTAGAAATAAAGGTATATATCGTGTTAAATAGATGACTAAAGCACAAGTCGAGCCAGAGAATAGTATGAGATCGAAGGGGAAACTCTTTTAAGATCTCCAAGAGGAGGAATGTTCACAAAATACCGAGAAACAAAGTACCAAATAATTACCCTTAAGACGTTCGATGAAGACGAGTTTCACGGAAGTGATCGAATACGCGTGTCCCGCGACAAGCCCGTTACTTAAACGCTCCTCAAGTCTTTCTCCAGGCGTGATGGAACACGACATCAAAGCATTTCGTTCGTAAGCCTTCAGCATAATCATATACAGATTGTGAGGTGCTTGGCGAACATCGTACTGTTCCGTAATGCCACCTATAACATAAAGGGAAAAACACTGGTTTCCTCGTCCATATTTGTTTTCAATTTCAACAATCTACCATATCTAACGTTCTAACAAAATACTAAAAAATCCTTTTTTCACTAGCGGGAACATTGTACGCCATGCGTTGCACACCAATGAATTGGGTTTACTGGGAGTTTGCATAGCTGTAGTTGGGCTTTTTGTGATGAGATCTATCTAGTCGTGTACATTCTATCGACTTTGGCAAAGAAGGTCTCTAAAAAATAACCACATATAATTATTAACTTTGAGATCAGTTTTTCCGGTAGCACAATCGTTATGCGTCGTTGAATTTGACCGACTTGATATAGAAACAAAGCTATTCAGCCAAAAATCCCAGTGTGGATCGTGTAACTATTACAGTTAATAGACACCGAAATAAGTAAAAACATCAATTTCGACCCATTCAATTAAAGTAAGTTTCTTTAGCCATTATTAAAGTTAACTGACGTGATTGTGTAAGGTAGATTCTGCTACAAGTAACAATAATATGCGAAACTAAATTTGAGTTCAAAACTTCCCCGTCTAGATAAAGTTATACATAAGCCTGTTTTGCTATCTAGTTGCACTTAAACCTTTTGAAGACATAAGGTTCCTTGATCAGATGAAGCTGAGTAGCACATCACCTATCTCATTAGCAAACCATAATTATATGTAAAAAAAATGGCTGGAAGTAAGAATTCAGTATGAAGTGATAAATTACTTCGATCATCACAAAAGCTCATGAAGGACATCGTCTTCAAATCTAAAATGCAGGCGTATGTACGGCGTTGACCGGTGAATCATCCTACACAAACTAACATTCGCAATTTGAAAATTACCCCACGCGTGACAGAAAAAAGACAGTACTCAACAATATTTAATGTTTTACCATTAGAGCACACTATCGTTTAACGAACGCCACTTATAGATATCGGCCTTTCTGCCTTGACGCTTGAGCAAGTAAGTTATCGCCATCTTGCGACTATTACCCACACATGCTGCTCCATTCCATAACAACAACTTAGCTGTTATTAGGATTAGTCTAGTTGTCCGCAGCCATATAAAGAGCACTGTACTGTATAAGAGCACAAATTTGAATATGTAATTGCTTATAATTAGAAATCTAAAGGCTGTGAGACCATGAATATGAGCTACCACTGCAACTCATTTGTTCTCCATACGCAGAAAAATAAATACAGGTTAAATACATATTACAATATTCAATATACAAAAAACACTTACCAGTGAAATCCTCCATGGCCTCGCACGCCGATCCCCCCGAAAGTGCTTCGTAGCTTCCATGTATTTTGGCATATGCCTTCTCTAGCAGCGCACTCCAGAACTCGTTACCGCTGCGGCTCTTCATGTAAAGAAGTTCCCCGTTACGGGTAGGAAGTCTGTCGTCGACACAAACATCGATCCAACGATTGGCTTTCCAGACCCGAAAATGGAACGCGCCTAAATCCAAAACATATATTGTGTCACAATTCGTCCAATAGAACTAAACAACAACGCCTCTTCAAACATACATCATATTTTCATCGATAAAAGCTATGTAATTTATTTGATTTCTGAGAACTTTTAAAGATATAGTAGTTGTCATTTGAACGTTTTTGCCATTGACCCACGTAACTTTTAGCCCAAAAGTTCTAAAAGATGACTAAATAGTAAGCAAAATATACTTCGAATAAACAAAGTACATATAAGCGCTCAATAGACACATACGAAGGTGTAAAAATAAGCCAGTCATTGAGTTCACACACTTTAAGGTTAAGTTTGACACTGACCAGTGTATTCATTGTCGAAGTTCTGGTCCTGTGGAACAACTCGGTTAAAAAGCTCATCGTTCAAGGTTAAATTGGCCAGAGCGGCCACCATCCAGCAGTTTCCTGTTGAAAAGGAAGTATAAAACCATTTTATTATTTGATTCAGCACAAGGCATGCTAGATTAGCGGATTTTTTTAAGATCAGATCGAGGAAATCCTTTAATTTTAATGAGTTTACTGCAGAATGCGAACGCCTAAAAGTTGGCAGTGTAATTTTGTTTACCACTTTATACTACTAGTAAAGTGGAACATAGTTAATAATCTACTAAATGCCTTCTTTTTCTCTGATCTTCTTCACTTCTGTATATCGTTTAAAGGACCTCTTGCGCTTCTATCAGCCGGTTAGGATTTCACTAGGACAAGTGTATCATTTCGTCTTTTGTGTAGGCCAAAAAAACTGTCGAGGCCTCCCAGGACATTCATGCCACACACGAAATGGGGTCCAAGTTTGCTCAAAGTGGCTTTCAAAGCTCATCAATGTCATCATGGAATTAAAGGGCACATCCTGTCTTAGTCGGCCATCCATGCTCAATATCGGCTGTCTAAACGCAATTGCAAAGTAAATGGATCGGTCTACTGCAGCTTTATGAATATCAGCAGGTATTTTCAATCTCCAGGATTTACTAAAAACTGGAAGCTTGGGTACCCCGTAAACTCAGAAAACGTCATAACAAAACGCAACTTCTGGGTATCTCGTAGCTCGACATCATTCAACACACAGCCACAATAATAGGTTGTTACACAGAAGCTAGGTCCTCGGATCGACGGGACCCCGAGAAAGGATGTACGGCTCCTGGAAATATGTCTGAGTCCAGAATTATATCAAATTTCTATTGGAGAGAAGAAAAGGAAAACTGAAAGATGAGCTAGGTACATGTTACAATATGGTTCCACTTTGCGCCAACTTAACTGGCGCTTTAACAATATATGGTAAGTACTGAGCCACTTTTACCTAAGGCATCTTACAAAATATATTAGTCTAACCACGCAGGTTTTTTGTCACGTCAGGTAAATCAAAAGGTAGTTTCGCTATAGGAACGTGTGCAACAAAAAAAAGGCCCAAAAGAAGAAACTTATGAAAAGAGAATTGGTGTTTCCGTTGTGGATGTACTGTCACCACGCCCGTCGGCACATCGGCATGAAAAACGGCCAATCCTTTTTGTAGCCCTCAAAGAGCTTTCCATCGCTGTCTGGTCGGGGATGACTCACCCTAAATTGTGGAACTAATTCATTGCCTGAATTATATCAAGACAATATTTTTTAATATTTATCAACGCAACCCAGGTCGGGTACGCTTTTAAATGGATCATCGATGCTAAGCATAATGCCGTGTAGTATTTGAGGCTCTAAATATACTTCGGCAGACCCCAAGGAGATGACTCAAGCTATTTCTTACAAGAAATACAAGCCGAGTACTCCTTTTGCGGTAACGCCGTATAGACAACCGGCCGCATTACGACCACAGCCTAATTAATTCTACACACAAAGGCAAGCAGCGCCAGCTTTTATATGATTTTCGGGGGTCATGAGTCTTTCATAATAGGAATATTTTTAGTAGTAAGTGCTGCGTAGCTCCAGTAACGCGAATTCCCCGTTGCACAATATATGGAATTCAACAGTTGAATGACGGCCTTTCACCAGTACGACTGGTGGGCCAACCTAATAATTAGAGCAATCGGGTCGGCCGAGTTTTGATTCTTCTCGCTAATCTCTCGTGGCTTAGAGTTAACTTAAAGACCAAAACGATACGACTATACACCTACACATGTATACATCTCATACGGCGACATTTTTGTCGTAAAATTTCGTTTGATGTATAGTATTTTTCAGACTATTTGCCATAAACCCGGAGGGAAATTTCTAAATTGTTTTGACTAGTTAAATTTAGCATTGCTAAAAATATTTGTTTGGATATAGAGGTAGAACTAACATACCGACACTGCCTTGGACGACGTCAAAGCGTGACGCTCCGTCAACAAATAGACACGGACTGCTGGCGATCTCCTAAAAGTTGACGGACAAGCAGTAACTTGTTGTGAGCGAACCTGTCTGCAAATGCTCGCCAGATGGTTATCTAAGGAACATTTTCTATGACGTTTTACATTTAACGAATACAGTTTACTTCAGAGAGAGCATTTCTGGTCTTTACCGAGGGACGTAGCCATCGGACGCGGTGCTTCGGTTCGGAGCAGCCGAACACGGACTCATTTGTACAAGGAAACTCCGGATCGTCAAATAGTTCACCGGACTCCTTACATTGTTGCTGGATTTCGCTAAAAGTTTGTATTTTACCCGATCGAGTCCGTAGGCCGGAGCCGCGCTCGCCAAGCTGTAAACAGTTCGCGCATAAACACATCAAAATATTGTATGAAAGGCGTTCGCTTAAAACGTACCTAAGCCTACTGAAAGAAACCAGGTTGCGTTATTTGTAAGAAGGTTAGTTATTAGACTGGTTCACACGCCACAATTTATCATGCCTAAACATGGCATCTGAAACGTTCGGTTTCTATTGAAACTATCTTTAAACGATTAGAAAATACTAAAATCTCGAGTTCTTACTAGATTTTGCTAGTCAATCCACTTCCTCTGTAAACGATCAACGTTAATAAAAGTATGTAAATTCAAAATGTTTATTTTGCGCCTTTTTTTTGAAAACTTTTATGATGATTTAGTTAATTGCACGTGACTTAGCTTTTCTCATCCTTGACGAATACTGATAGTTTTCTAAATCAATAAACTGCTTTATAAAAAAAAAAAAGAAAACACACACACTTATCTACGGTTTATTCCTACGTTTATTAGTGTAACTATGGACATTTAGGTGAAAGCGGAACGAATTCTATCGAGGAAATTCTTTTCGTTTTTGTTAGCTCGTTTCCAACGGGAACGAAAGACAATGCACAAGCAGAAATGGATGCGCGCCGAACTGTAGCCCTTTGTCGAAGCTAGCAGACAGAATATAACGGCTCAACACATTATGTACGCAGAGATTAGTTTCTAATAATGAGATTGGTCTCATTTTGATAGACGATGAATCTAGCCTGACACTGCACACTATTTCTCAGAAGCCCAGAATTTTTAAAAGAGACGCAAAGGCAATATACTAGACGTTAGGTCACTGGTTAAACGATACTTTTAAACCGATCCAACTGTATGGTTGAAGCAATAAAAATCGTGCATTTTGAATACTGCAAGTGTTAGTAACCGTTAAATCACGTGAGCTGTCATCGTTTCGGTCCCGTGCGTCAGCTGATATTGAAATTAGTATCTGAGGCGAGCTAACGCTAACAAAAAAAGGCGAATATACCCAAAAATAAAAAAAACAACATGAACACATGACTGAACCTTTGAGTAATCATCAAAAACTTAATAGCAGAAGTACTGGTTACTACGAAGTAGACAAGCGCGCTACTATGCAGAGTGAGGCAAAAGAAGCTCTATAGCTTCCCGGGTTTTTTACCTTAAAAATGGGTCCCTTCTCATAGTAACCGGCCCAATCTTCCCTCTTGTCGATTGTGTACGCACCTCCTCGCTTACGAGGATCTATCGAAGGCCCGCGCCTGGGGAAGGCAAAAAGTGGGCATGACACACGATTATGAGCAACAATCATTAATAGGCGATAACCTTCATTTGGGTACTTCAGAGCTCCTTCTTCTAGTTAGGAAACTACTTCTAGTTAAGGAAATTGCTTTTTTTTTCAAATTTCTACACTTTTTATTTAGGTATTTAGATTTTAGTACGAGGGAGCAGAGTATTATATTCACGTCACATAATGCAGCAACAAGTGATCTTCTGCGTATATAAAAGATAAGTATGCAACGTAGTTCCACGTAATTTAAGTTTAGTGAAATACGAACACAACCCAATAGCTTAGTGAATTTTTTAGAAATTATTTAGATACACGTATATTCATTTATGTCAAGCGCGGGAAATGTATGTAATGGTCTCAAATGATGAAAAAGTTCATAATTAACGCTTAATTAAATTACAAATTAACGCAGAAACCAAGTTAGGTCTATTTAGAGTTACAACACAATCCCATACCAGGCTATTATTTGATGTTTACAATAATGTTTTATGATATTTTCCATTGCGTTTGTGATGGTCTGCTCTAAGCTATCTGCGATTGCACTAGGAATCAAAATTTTTGCTGTTTTTTTATTTTCGTATACACGCTCACAGTGATTATAAATAAAAACTAGTCGTGTATGTATATATTTGTAACGTTGTTACAATGTAATATTACTAATTCGTGAAACATTTCCCGTATTTAATCATACACATCGAATCGGAAGTTTTTTTTCTATATACTTTTACCCCCCTGATCGACGGCCGATATTCATACCAACCAGGGGCACGCGATACGATATTTGCACGTACACAAACGTTGATTAACTGTGGAGGGATACCTGCTACACTGTAAACGATTCCATGCTTAGTTCCACATATCATTACAGCCTTTTTTACGCTGAACAAAAGATTGATTTATCTTTACGACTGATTTGTCGTATTAAGTGCGATGTAACTTGCTTCCTAATCGTTCATTCACATTCATGATAAACGTCTTTTTTTATGTTTTTTTTTTAGGTTTTTACCTATAAAATAACACATACGTTTTATAAAAAAGCCGGTTGGAAACTGCTGATGTACTTCAAGGTTCACTTATTCATCCATGCAGCCGGTTGTCATTAGCCGTATGCCTGACTTTGGTTAACCAATAGAAGCTATAGCAATTTCAAGATTGATTTCTAAGACATGCGTAATTTCGGCCTATATTTGTAGAAATTTATTTTCCTATTTGTCCTATCTATATTCTATCTAAACATAACATTACACTTCATCAATAAAGCGCAACGACTCTCGACTTCAGCTGCTTGTGTAAGCAACATTCTAATCTGATACGAACCACTTCTTACCAAAGCATATTGTGATCGTGGCTAGCATGTGTAAAGTAATGTCAAATATTTTTCAAAATTGCGTCAACAATACGTGGGAGGGAATATTCTTTTAAAAAAATCAAAAACCCCTTTGCTCTAACCTCATATGGTAGTCTCAAGGATACAGGATAGAAAAGAGCAGATACTGTTTGGATCGAAAGGCGTCAGTGTTCCATAAAGGCTGCCCACAGATGACTGCGAAAAAAATTACAGTGACAGATGACTTCATAGATAGCATTTATCTAAAATGGTTCAATACTACAAAAGTGTTTTTTTCATATGTTAAAAAAAAAACTCACTGTTTGTCTCGCAAACGTTTTAGAAATAAGGAGTCTGCCTGGAACATATTACCGCGCGCCACGTAAAAGGGAACTCCTCGAATAAACCTCGCTAAAGCCAGTAGGCCGATGTTACAATGTCTAGATTCGTAAGGCGGCATCAGATTTTTCTTTGTAAAGCATTAGAAATACCAATTTGAATTCTGCCACTGGCGATCGACAAATTTCGTCTTATAATGTCCAAGATTCTCCGGACTCAATAATAGGCGTTTTCGGTTTAGTACTCGCAGTCGCCTGTCTGTATTGTTCCCAATATAATCCCCCGTTAAGTCATCAATAAGCGACTCACGCGGCGGAGCTCACTGTTAATTTCATATTTTGTTGAGAAGTTAAAAGCGCCAGCGAAGACCGACAGAATTTACTATTTTGGTAGCATGGAAAGAAATGAGACTATCATGTTTATTAAACGTTAATGCTACGTAATGCTGCGTTGCTCGATAGACGGAAATCTGGGGGCAAATGGAGTTACGTATGACACATAGTTTTTTGCTCCCTATTCAAGAGAATTTCTAGATGCGAAAATACGCTCAGCGCTCCCTAGATGTCAGACACAGTTGTACTTAGACGTAGGTATCTAATTGCCCCATTAGTATAGTACTAATCTCACCGTTTGTTATTGTTAAGAACCTTTTTTGTTTGCCGTGTGTGTGCCCCATCACCGTGACGTTGTTGAACCAGTGATCACAATTTATCAGTCAACGCGTTCGTACGGATGCAATGAACAACGTTTTTGTAAATAACTTCGAATCCGATCCATCTGTATAATACGATTACTTACTTAATCAGAAGTCAAACTAACAAGCTTTCCAAAATTAATCGATCACTGTCGATTTTTCAGGTATTCTCAAATGAACGTTATCGGTTTCATCAGATCGACCTTGCACTACTTCCGTAACATGTATGGCAAAAAATGTTTTTACTCGATGATCTTTTTAGACAAGCTTCAATGTCGAATGACGCTTCAGTGAAGTGTACTTTATTGAAGAATGCTTCAGGACAGCTGTATTTCTGGCTGTTGGGTTCTAGTTCTAGAAATGGGCTCAGCGACCAAAGATGCTATTGAGAACAATTAAAAGCACTCCGCATTTTTGTGACACTGATTCAAATTGTAGTGATGCTTTGCTTTTCGGTTGACTTGATTCACTGTGCCTCTTATCTACATCTGTCAGACCGAGCTTGATATCAATGGTGAGTAAACAAATATAGGACACAGCTTTTGGCATAACGGTAATATTCTGCACAAAGTACACAAGCTGGCCCTATTTACACATATCTTGCAAAGATGGCCGCCACATACATTTGAAATGACACAGGTACCTTAACTAAAATTAATTTCTCTATGCAACACAGCCTACTTCACCGGTTTAAGTCAGTTTAGTTCGGACTAAAATCGGACTCTATCACTCGTAGAAGCTGACCGCAAAAACGAAGCGTCGTTCTAGTGGATAATTTCGTCCATTGATTTAGCTGTAGCGTTTATTCCATCCTGAAACGACTATGAAAGGCTCGACAAGTGTCGCCGCAAACCGAATCTAGATTTCCCCTCATTGAAAACTATACTACAATAGCAATTGAGCCAGTAACAGGGTTTGATGTCAAAGCGATTTGTGTTAGTAATGTAGCGACCTCTATTAGGTGGTTACTAGAACTAAAAAAGCTAGAAAATCGAATTTAGCTCAAGGATGCCCACACGTAAAACGTCGTAGCAAACACAATTGCCCACACCCACTATAAATAGGTGCTATCGGTACGGATCCCTCTCAGTCTCCTAAGAGTGAGATAAGTCGTATTATGTGCTCATCACTTGTTGAAATAGCAATCACTATCATTGCTGTAAAAGCTAGCTGCTCATTTTTACGATGGTCGTGCATATGCGCCCTCAGCAACGACAATATCCGTTAGGCATTTTCCATTTTGCTCTATCTACTTACGTAGAACCACCACTTTTTCTTATTCTCGGCAAAATGAGCTCGAATCAGATCTGCGTAGTGTACGTGGTCTCCATCCATATTGACGACCGCACTGCTGCTCTGCCTGATAACAGGACTTCGGACACTTCTTGCTGTTATTGTATGTTTCTTGTATGCTTATTTGACCTTCGTATGAATGAAACTCTTAGTTTTGATTATCAGACGCCTATTCAATACTCAAAATGTTTCCTTATTGTAATGAAAG
The DNA here is from genome assembly GCF_002532875.2 of Varroa jacobsoni. Classification (NCBI taxonomy): domain Eukaryota; kingdom Metazoa; phylum Arthropoda; class Arachnida; order Mesostigmata; family Varroidae; genus Varroa; species Varroa jacobsoni. The sequence continues at coordinate 295,748 of NW_019213095.1, read as the reverse complement.
CAATCCTGTGAGAACAAACATTTAATTGCACTTTGGTGAAGAGCTGCTGGTCATTTGAAGAACACCACCAGAGAACAATTGTAAATTATGATACACAAAGCTATGTGCAAGCGAAGTTGCGTTCGTCAGTAGTAGGAGTGATCGTGCTGTTTTGCAACAAGCACACGAGTTCTCAACGAAGTCACGCTACCCATTGCCTAGCAGTTGTAGAACTTAACCACTAGTTACTTTGCCTTTGTTACACGATCTACTCCACGCTAAATGAGTCTGGCACAAGACAGCGTGGGTGCGCCCCTTGAATAAGCATGCTCATGTCCCCTTCCCAAGTGGATCTATTTGTTAAAGGAAAGGGCTGGCCAAGACGATAAAGACTCTAACTCTGAAGCTAACCTACACTGGGGAGCTATATAGTACTTTATGATGTATAAACGTATCCCACGCCCATTTCCTCCGATGAGTAGGCCGAGCGAACAGCTCACAATCAACTAGACGTCAACCGTTCACTTACTCTAAGAGACATTTGCTATTAAGCGAATTTTCTATATAATAATTGCGCCAAGCAATAACATTAGCTAAGATCACTCATTAACTGCAATGGCGAACCATACATCCACACTAGTTTAAAACTGGGAAGTTCCACGTGGCATCTCTTATTATAGAGTCTAACGAGCACCGCAGATGGAAGTAAAAAGTGTGCAGTGGCGTACCCTTTCTGTAGTCGTATAACGAAGTTCCCGTCACCCTTCGAAAACGTGCTGCCGATTTGGTGACGGACTGCACCGGTGAACGTCAACCCGATGCTTTATATATATAACCCATTAATTTTGATGCCGAAAAGACTACTATCAGGACTATTAATCACTAGCTTTTTAATTTGTCAGGCTGATTTTCTTTGATCAAACTGATTTTATTTAATAATTTGAGAAAAGAATAATTTAATGCCAGATAGATTTTTTTTTTCGATGATTTTTAATAATCGAATCGTAAAATGAGTTGAAGCTTTTGTTTTGTATCTCTTTGCTGTCTTGTGTTTACACACACACACACACATATATATATATATATATGTACATACACATATAATAGTTGAATCTGCGAAATAGTGTGTAAAGCGATCTCAACGTACAAGACCTAATGACCCGAGTTTCAGTTGTAGACAGAGACATTCTCCTGTAATTTAAAATAGGAATATTGCTACACTTTTTTTCATTATGTTATTCTAAAATATAAATCTTAAGCTTGTTTATTGAAAATAAGCTAAATTGAAAGTTCACTGAAGCCACGGGTAGTAGGTAGATTTGACTGTAATAACCGCGGAAATATTAAACATGTGAGCCTCATAGAAATAATGATTCTCCCAAGCATAATACTCCAACTCTAATATGCCCGTATGGCGATATTACGTCGCCATTAATAGCTCGTTTAGTTCTACCGAGTTATACACGTCATTATGCCGAATAAGTTCGATGTAAACATTTGAATTTACTGGGTTAATTCACGACCGTGATCTAACAAGGCAAGGTAAGACATTTCTTATCACATGGATTAATATTGACTTCAGAAATCTGAAGTGGATAACATATGAAATGTCGCTCAGCAAAAATGTAGTAAAACATTTCAATACAAATCAGGGCACGTTTCGTTTATTGTAGAAAATCGGGTACATGGCATCAGTCAGAAATTACGCTCTAAATTCAGGGCCATATATATATATATATATATATATTAATTCCGATTGAAATAGGTGAATTTGAGAGAAACCTCAAAAAAAATGTCGCGATCTGTCGCGTTCCTCTTAGTAAGAAGTATAGGCATTCATTGCAGGCCATTCAGCTGAAGCTCACTAGATCGAGTACATTGAAAAGCAAAACAACGAAAAGGTACTAAGCTTCAAAACATCATATTAAAAAATAAACGATGGCCTTGCCGTCGCATGTCCGGCATATTCGACAAGCTATTAGGTCCACGGTTACATGTTGCGGCGCCGGCAGTTGCGCTGTGAGCTCATCCCAAATCCTTCCGGATCTATTGTTAAATTTTACTTAGAAAAATAACCTTTTCTTTGTCCTGCTTTGCTCGATGATGCGTACTTATAATAAATTCATTTAGTTTAAAACAACTCCACCCATTTCAACGAACTAACCATAAACCCAACGCCGAGCTCCTTTAAGGAACTTAATTTACAAGCGAGTTAATAACGCGCAGGTTTAATATACTAGAGTCGTATAGATTGGTAAAGTAAAGGCATATATATAGATATATATATCTGTGATTCACGCGCAGACGTCAAACAGTTTTATGGTAACGCCAATAAATAGCAACTGTAGTTAAAATAGGGAAGTGTTATCGTCAGATCAGACTCCTCAGAAAATGAGGCTTATTTTCTTTGAACTTTTTTTGTGGTGTAAATTCACCCGGGAAAGAATGGGTCAACGTGCTAAATCAACGCTGATAGTTTTCAGTTGCTTCTTCTTGTATATGAATTATTTTATACTCGTTAAATCATCTACAGTGGTCTTTAGATTAACTAGAACATTTATCGTATAGGTAGAAACGGGTTTTCTATTCCTACTGGACAAGCCATGTTTGATGAGCGCCCCAGCCCGATATAATCAAACAATAGATCTGTGAGTCATCCAAAAGCCAATAACGACGTTAATCGGCGTTGCTGATAAGTTACAACATAACAAAATCGCTCCAAACAGACGTATACTATAATTATTCTAATTGATATAAGTACGTATGAGCGACTACAGCAAATTTAGCGGGTTAGGTTCTTTTTTGCCTTCGTGATTCTCATTTGCATTTCTGCCATTTTTTGTTTACTTCTATTAGCCGATACCAACGCCAGTATCCGCCGGCCGATAAAAACCTGCTCGGAAAGCCGAGTGAAAAGCGTACTTCAGATTGGTGTAGTCCTACGTAAAAATTCGCAACATCTTTGCTTCTCCACTATCGTGGTCAACTTTCAAGTTGTTGCTGGTTTATGGGCAATTATCGTCTTGGAGCCGACTGAGGTCTCATTGGATGGATCTAACCTTATACAAAATTCGCTAGTGTCTCTTCCCTTTCAAACTATATATAGTTCTTGGATTAGCGCAATGCCAATGTGCTATAAGTTTATGTCAATAGAATAGTGTGATTAAACGAGGTACGCGTTCCGCCTCTAACGGATGACACGTAAATTTAAGCATTGAATATCACAGGAAAACAGATAGCTGTATTGTCTGCATCTATTTATATATGTCTACACGAATACGATTCAAATAGTTCTTGTAAAAACGTGTTGTCGCTGCCCAATAGATAACGACGGTACGTTGGGCAGTCGATCAATCTATAAATCTGTAATCGAAAGAGCAAACGCCACACACTGACTTTTTTGGATCTTCATTTTGAGCTTGAGACAGGTCACCATAGATTAGAAAATTATTTGATTTTCTAGCTAATCGAATCCTACTGCGTATTTCAGTGGCACTGAATATCAGCGAATGGTTTTAGATGGGCACGGTCGCTGCAGTCGATATCCAGAGGGCAGCGTGTAACAGTTGGCTTGCAAGACTAATTCACGTAAGGTAGTAAAGTGTTGCACCGGATCAAAGGGTGTTCGGAAAGGCAGAAACTGATGTCAAAAATGTCTCCAAAGTAGTTAGTTGCATATTAAGTATCTGATCGGAATGTAAATCAGACTCCTGACAATAAGCCTAGTCATCGTTGACTAGATTTTGCGTAGCGACTGCACAAAGAATTATATAAAAACATTAGACCGCCATTTTGCACCAAATCAGTGCCGCATAAAAATCAAATATTCAAATAAGCGTGGCACACCCACGTACTCGCACCCACAAACTATAGGTACTTCAAAAGTAGTTTTTAAAACACGTTTACGACAATTGTACCGACATACAAAATGGATTTTCTAGTTATGTCATTCGTTTAGCGTTGGGTGCTAAGAACATTTAAAGATTCCGAAATAGTCCTATTGCTCTGCTTACGAAGTAAATTTGACT